>NC_084531.1:17732395-18032395 GCF_024500275.1 Phycodurus eques
GCAGACAAAATAAGCGTAATTTTTTTTTTTTAGATCCACTCAAGACTCGATGTCGCTAACCATTCTGTGCACTGTCGCCCCCTGCTGCACAGGAGGACCAGCTGGGTTTGTCTCTGCTGACACTGGAGCAGCTGCAGTCAGAGGACATGTTGAAGAAGATCGCTCAGATGGCTCATCAGAGCTGAAAGCGCTCCCGATTGACTAATAAGTCATCATGTTAAGTAAGGTAAAGCAGTGACAATACTTGAATGGACATTTTTCTACTCGTACTATACTTTTCACGTATATCTTTTCATTTTGTCCATTTTTATTACATTCGGGTCAGTATCACTACAAACTGCCTTTGGTGTCCTCATCAGAATCACTGTTATCATGAAAATGTAGCAGAAGAGTAGCCAAGCATTAGTACCATTATGTGATTTGATAAAACAAATAATTTTGATCATGTATATATTATTTTCATAGTCATAGTCAACATTTTGTTTGTCCCTGAAATTGCTGTCCACCCTCTAATTATGGGGTAGGCAACCCTCTTGATGTTTTCAGTGACATCTCCACCAGCATTTTGTCTTCAATGAAGGCTGAGACAGTGGACACTTGCAGCGTAAATATTTACACTTGTGTAATTCATTCATTCATTTCCGTACCGCTTATCCTCACTCTGGTCACGGGTGTGCTGGAGCCTATCCCAGCTGACTCTGGGTGAGAGGTGGAGTGCACCCTGAACTGGTCGCCAGCCAATCGCAGGATAGATGTAATTCTCATCATGTCATGTGTAGTTTGGATGTTGTCAAGCTTAACATTTCCACTGTCATAGTGAAATATCGATGTGAAAACATTTCAGAAATTTGAAATATAAATGTTAAACAGTACAGTCAGCTTGCCAACTGAATCATATTAAGTGAAGGGCCACCATGTGCTCATTAAAGGCCAAAAATGTCCACTGTCAGCAAGATCATATATTTTGTTTGCATTGTCCTCAGCATCTAATAAATACAATAAATACCAAGTTCAATGGAAAGTCTTTTTTTTTTTTTTGTATTTATTTCTTTGGGTGATAAGGGGAAGTCTTATTGACAAACAACATTCGTCTTTAGCAGTCCATTTAGGTTTGTTTCTTCCTAATTACAGCATTTCTGCAAATAGTGGCCATGGACTTATTTACTCAGTTATAAGCGGATGTGTACAAACGTGTTTTACAATGCACAGGTGCTTCTCAATAAATTTGAATATGTTGGAAAACTATTTTAGTAGCTCAACTCAAAAAGTGAAACGTATTCACTGAACAGCGGAATGTTTTTATTTATTTCTTAAAAATGTACAGTCAAGAACATTATTTTTATTATTAAAACAAGGAAGGAATTGGCCAACTAAAAGGTATTTACCAATGTGTTTTCACAACTATTGAAACCAAGTTTAAGATATTCTAGTTTTTTGTTTTTTTTTAGATGCACCTGCATGTCGAGTTTAAAACAAAATTAACTGGATCATTATGGTGTAAGAACTGAGACAAACAGAGCGGCACAACTCCTGTTTTGGTTACCAACAGAGTTCAAATGGTTCTGCAGTTAAGTACTTAATGATGTACGCATGGGAAATGGGAGGTGTTAAATACCGCAATTTCTCGTGTATAATATGCACCCGTGTATAATACGCACCCCAAAAGTTGACTACAAAATTCTGGAAAACCCTTCTACACATTTATAATGCATTTTTACAATGCATGGTTTTGCTTCTACCCATATGATCAAAACATGAAGTATTATTTGTATTTTGTTAGTTTTTTTTCAAATAATTATTCTGAAGTTAAGCACTTTATTTGAACACGTAATACTTTTTTTTATTTACTTGCTCTTATTTTGAAATTCACAGCCCTACTTTTATTTAGTAAATGAGAAAACACACAATTGTACTCATGTATGATTACCCAGGCAGAATTTATAAGGTGGGTACAAAAAAACATGAAGGACCAGGGGAAACACACTTAATTTTATTATATTTGGATTCAAATTAAACGGTCAAGCATTATCAATAAAGAAAACATAACCATAAAGAAATTTATGATGGTTTTTGTTCAGTCATCAGTCATATTTAAAAATAAATAAAATAAAAAATATTTCACAAATTCTGCCAGGGTATGTAACCTTATGAGCACAACTGTACATATATGCAGTCATACGTACCTGTCATATTGCAATGAAAGTGTAGGCTACACCTTTTTTATAACCACTAGGTGGCAGTGGCATATTGGAATGAAAGTGTACAGCTTTTTCATAACCACTAGATGGCGGCATACATTTATAAATGTGAAAGTTTTTTTCCATTTCCACCTATATCTATGTATAATGCGCACTATTGACAATTTTTTGGCAGGGGAAATGCGCATTACACACGAGAAATTACAGTAGTTGTTTTAAGTGGATGATACACCCGATGACTGGGGCACGGCCTGAAATATTTGTCGAGAATGGATGATGTAACCGTCGAGTAATTGGGGCACGGAATATATTAAAGAGATGTTCACCAATAGAGGGAATAATTGCTGATAACTGGGTTATGCAACAATTTTTATATGAAAATCACCATCATTAAACATTAGCCATTTTGTGAAATGAAACCAAAAGAACTCCACAATCTCAAACTTGTTTACCTTTATTTATATTTCCCATCAAGTTATTCCAAAAAAAAAAAACATTCATTTGGACTAGAATGAGCATCTATAGAATATTATGCAACACGTTTCTATGTCGACCAATTTGACATTTTCCACCTCAGCAAAATCTACAATCAAGATTGTAAAAAAGCCAAAATGAGTGAAAACTAAAGTTTTCTATTACAGTAGAAAGATAATTGTTCATATATAAATATATAGTTTAAAAACCTGCTGCATCACAACTTTTATCATGTCAAAATATGAAATGGTCTTTGGAGTTCCACCTCCAATGCAGTTGACATTACATATTTCATTTTAGGGTTAGTTTCTGCAGTTTAAAATGTGCAAGAAGCTTCTAAGAGATAAAGTCAGTCCCAACAGTAATGTGCGAAAAACACCACTGTTCCATGTAAACAAACCATGTAGGAGATAAGTGATGAAAATACATTTTCATTCAAAGGCAAAAACACAGACGTAATCACCGGAATGTACAACTCTTATTCTAGAAATGTCTGATACATTAAGTTCATACTGAGGCGGAGGTTGGTAATAAATTAAGGAAATAACATTATCTGGAATGTGACTTTGTCAAAAAGTCTCAAAAATGATCCCCGAAGACAGTGTAATATGCATGCCAGGCCACTAGGTAGCAACGCAGAAACATACACACTTGCTTTTATCCGCCTTTTAAAAAGCGTTAGTTTTTATGTGGAAGCACAAATGGTCTTAAAAACTTTTATGTAGTCTGCCATTGTTTTTGTACTTTGTTGGCTAATTTTCATATGTTTGTCTTTCGAGGCTTTAAAATGACGTTGACTTGTAAACAAACAGCCAAAAAGACAATTTTTTTTAAATCATAAAAATAGCCCTCAGTATAGCCCCTTTCACACATCAGCGCTCTAACAGAAGACAAGAATCCTGTCCGTGTAAAAGGGTCTTAAAAATATGAGTGTGTACGTGGTGGTTAACTGGTCCCGAGTGATCCTCGTCTGTTTAGGCTCTGTGTACTGGAGCTGAGTCCTCGGTGGTCCATCAGACAGCATGACTGAGCCACAAAACCAAAACACAAAATGCCGTCAAAGCGTGTGTCAACAACTTCCTGTTTGGAACGGCATTTGCTCACCTGGCTGCTGTCCTGACTTTCGCCGCTGCCACCGACGTTGAGCACATTCAGTGAGTTGGCTCTTTTCATCCTACAAACGAAGTCACTTGTTCAGTGTCAGTTTTGCTACATCCAATACTGCTGACTATTCTTACTGCCTTTTGCTCACATTCACATTATGAGGTCTATTTTCCTCACTCGTGCAAATCCGGCACAGCGCGTGGGCGGGTTGGAACGGGTTGTCGTGATCTCGCAGACGCGTGCGGCCAGCGTATTTAACAAAAGAGGCTGTCTACACCGGTGGGCATAAACACAGCAGACTTTATTCGCCGCCAATCAAAGCGGCTTAAATCATTCATTCCCTTTAAGTGAGGCGCAATGACGGCCTCGCATGCATGGAAAGAGCGATCCGTGCGTGACCGGAGCATTATGTCACGTGGCAAAAGGTAAAATACAGGACGAGCTGGTGATAACTGCGGGCTACTGAAATATGTCAGCGGACCTCATGAATCTAACCTCACCGTGCATGTGCCCCCCGCCCCCTCTCCCATCGCTCAGTGTTGGCCAGTGGGTTGATTTAATAAAAAAAAAAAAAAAAAGAGCTAATAATGATGTGATCAATTCACTGCTTTCTACAATGAATCAGAGGGTTTGACATTTATGTTCACATTTATGAATGAAACGCTTCTGATCCAGCCCACATGCCCACAGAACTTGCATGTGTCCACACACTCTGCGAGGAGGCGGGTTAGACCCGGCTTGGGTACTTTTGTGTACTCGTGTACTTTTACCCAGCAGAATTAAAATGGGATGTCTGCGCTGGTGTGGGCGTCACCACAGCCGGCTTCACTCCTCTCCAATCGAAGCGGGTCACGGCGTACTCTTTGAAAGTGGCGCAAACAGTCTCACATGGTGATGTCATATATGTGGAAGAGGACTCACCGTCCCGTGGGTGACTGGAGCATTGAACGTTAGCGATATACCCTTATTAAATACAGAAAGAGCTGGTGAAAAATCGCTGGCGACTTAAATGAGCCCGCGGACCTCATTGATCTATATCCCCTTAAATGATCATTTGTTTCCCGCCCCATTGACCCGCCCATCTTTTAAGGGATCCATGGACACAATATTCGTTTTATTTATTTATTTATACTTCATACAGTTGTAGCGGACATGCTTCCCGCAAGCTGAGGTGTCACAGTGACTGCCCCACGACTTGATAAATTGCTTTCTTCCAAGCGGCCCTGCTGTGAGACTATCACAAGAAGACGCCCACTGGACCCTAAAGTAATTAGCAGGTCCCCTCGAAATCTTGGTTTACAGTCATCAAAGAGTCCATTTCTTCGTTTGAACTGTCAGCAGCCAAAAGGGACAGAGCGACAAACGTGTACGCAAGGTGTGTGAGAGTACTGCAACCCGTGAACTTCTATTTAGTTGTTTGTTAACCAAAGATAAATGTCTGTTTTGATATTTCACGAACTCTGCAGAAATATGTATGCCCAATACATATGTATATCCAAATGTATGCCTTGATGTCTGTGTCAGTGTGTCAACTCTACCGGTTCAGCTGCAAGACTTTGAGAACTGTTTGTCCTGATTTGAAACCCCAAGCAGCATGAAATGCTATTGAACCACAAGCAGTTGATTTGCCAAGATTAAAGTTTAAACAGTCATTGTATATGCTTGACCTATGAGTAAAGAGTACAAAGTTGGGAGTATTTTATAATAATATATGATTTTAAACCCATTTTATGGGTCAAAATTGTAGACTAGATTCAAGATGATGGCTGTGGTCTTGTCTGGTCCTCGGTCCTCTTTGACAAGTCCCCGGGGTATTTAAACCCACGCTCTCTTGTTTCTTCGCTCTTGCTATGGGCCACCCCCCTTCCCTTTTGTTCGGCCAATGCGAATGCCGGGATGAGAACAGATTCGGCTTCCCAGCCTCTACGTGGGCCACCGCGAGGCCATCAGAGAAGCTGCTACTAAAAGTACCAGGTACGCTTCCAGCCAAGCGTGATCGCTCTGAAATTGCAAGCAAGTCCCTGAAAAATGCAGGAATAGAAACGGTCGCAACCTCCCACAGAACGCGTGAAGAACTACGACTTTCCCTTTTCCCGCCTGTTTTTGTTTTATTTTTGTGCATCTTTTTCGTCCACTAAACATACCTCCTCGCTTCCTGAGACATGCGCAGAAAGACTATTCCCAAAGACCAGCTGATCTATCTTTGTGAGTAACACAACAGTGTTTGCCAGACTGTACAATATTAGTGCCTACTAATTTCGGGGAAATTAGTAGCTTCACACAAAATCCCAATTTTGACGTCTCTCTCTTGTCCGGACTGGACGCATTAAATGCTCACGTTTTCAACTTTAGTCCAACACACTATGTTCTATTTCCCTTTTCGTACGCATATTTTCTTTCACCATTATTCGTGTTTCCTTGTTGTAGTTAGCCTCTTTGTCTTTCCCTATAGAACCCTCATAGATTTAATTAAATATTCTATAAAATTCCACTCTTGGTTGGGTTTTGAGTTTAAGTAAGCCTCTGTCATCTAGAACATGTATCTCATAAAATGTAGCAACCTTTCGATTACGAGAATGATAAAAGGTTTGTCGGCGCGTTCTTCTAATTTTGGTTTTTTACACATATAAAAAGTGACGTGGTGCCCCTTTACGAGACAAATTAGACGTTAAATTTTGACGTTAAAACGTAAATCGGACTAACCCGGAAGTGAACGCAGGCGTTTACCTTCCTTCATATCTTTTTTCCAAATTAATTACATTTTTATCCAAACCAATACATGCTACACAGTGCTTCTGACTACTCTTGCTGCTCTTGATTATATTAATCTCTAGTAGTAGTATTTATTCATGTCCAGTTAATAACAAGGGACCCTAGGATGCTTCACACTATTTCCTTAGTTTAGTTTTGCTCTGTGACACGGTATATGTGCCCAGCGATTGGCTGGCGAGCAGTTCAGTGTGTACCCCGCCTCTCGCCCGAAGATAGCTGGGATAGGCTCCAGCACGCCCGCAACCTTTGTGAGGATAAAGCGGTACAGAAAATGGATGGATGGATGGATGCATAGTTTTGCTCCATAGAATACTGCTGACTATTCTTGTTGCCTTTTCTTCACATTCACATTATCACACAGTATGTAATATATAGGCATATATATAGTATTTAATAATAACGGAACTTTCCAAGGAACTAAGGGCACTTAACAGTATTTATTTGTTAATTTTTGCCACATACAATACTACTGACTATCGTTGCTGCCTATGTGTACGGACAAGGGTTACTTTACCCAGCATTCCTCGGGGCGGCGTCCTCCACGTCGACGCCCTTGAGCTTGCGCACCAGCTTCTCGCTGCTTCGCCGTATGGACTCTCGCAGTTTGGTGAAGGAGCCGCTTCGCCTCAGCGGGCCATCCTGTTGCCCTGATTGGTCGCTGCCGCAGCCCGACCAGCTGGGCTGGGCGTCGCCTGGGAGGATAGACCAGGGTACACAAATATATATACACAAATATTTTTTTAAAAGATTATATATACATATATTAAGACACCAACATTACCAAAATGTAATGCAATTACATGGAAAATACACAAAGACAATAATCCAATATATTAGATAAGAAATACAAAAATATTAGATGAAAAATATACTATTGGAAATTGAAAAAAGTACTACAAAAAATATACAAAAAACAAAATAAGATTATTAGACCAAATGTACAAAACTATTACATGAAAATTACAACATAAAAAATATAAAATTGTTATTTAAAAAAAAAAAAAAAAGAAAAAACAAAGAAATATATATATAGGAAAATCAAAAATATTTTCAAATGAAATAATATTTTTAAATAAAAGAATACAAAATATAAAACAACATTTTGGAAAATAATACAAAATTATGACCCCAACCATATTTTGTTTCTACCAAACTGATTATATATGACTTAAAAAAGTCTTTTTTTTATTGTTAGTTCCATGAAGGTTCCATGTTTTGCCTACTGTCACAGTAACGTCAGATGGTTTCCGCTTACCTTCCACTGATCCGAACTCCTTCTGGTGCGCTCTGGTGAGAATCTCTTTGTACAGCGCTTCTGCTTGGCGGTACTTGCCCTGTTTGAGGTAACAGGAAGCCTAACAAGAAGAAGAGGACGGTGAGGGGGAGCAGTCGTACATCACTTGCGGGTCAGCTCACCAGGTTGTTTTTGGTCTTGGCCACGTTGGCGTCGTCGGGTCCCAGCTTACTCTGGTATATCTGCAGCGCTCGCTCGTAGTAGCGCTCCACCTCTTGGTACTTGCCCTGGTTCTGGCACAGCAGCGCCAAGTTGTTCAGCTGCTTGGCCACGTCGGGGTGCTCCGTGCCCAGCACCTGAAAAAAAATTGCGGGAGGAATGGCCGGTGCCATTAATGGATGACTTCATACATTAAGTCCAGTTTTTTTGTCAAGACAATTTTTTTCGTATATACTTTTCTCTCACCTTCTCTCGGATCTGTAGCGCTCGCTTGCACAGTGGCTCGGCCTCTGTGTATTTGCCTCGCTTCCCATAAAGCACCGCCAGGTTGTTGAGGGTGGCCGCCACCTACACGCACACACACACGCGCGTGTGTCAAAAGTTGTTACATGATGTGTATGTTTGTGTCCACCTTACAGCCGGGTGGTCCACTCCCAGTGTTTTCTCCCTGATGGCCAACGCGTCATTCAGCAGGTTGGCAGCTTCTTTGTATTTGTTTTGGTCTCTAAATATACAAAAAAGATATGTAAAAATAAACAAAAACACTTTTAAAAACACATTTAATTTGAAGCAGAAAAAGTGCTTCTGACAAGTAGGTAAAATGAATTTGGACGGCATTCAAATGACGTGTGGTGTAAAAGCGGATGTTGTTTTGCCATAGTAACCGGCCTCACCTGTACACCAGCGCCAGAATGTTCAACATGGTGGCCACGTCAGGGTGGGTGTGGCCCGACGACTTCTCCAAGTCTTCCAAGGCCTGCTTACAGAGGGGCACGGCGACCTCAGTATCGTCCCTGCGAAGCATATTGGATGACGAGGTTGTGGAGCGTCCGAAGGCGAGCGGGAATCTCGTAGCCACCTTGCTGGGCCGCCGCTGCCGCGCTGCTGTGGTGGTGCTGCGACGTTGACACTGACACACACAACACACACATAAATTCAATTCATTTACATTATTCTGTTTATTCTGCGTGTGCGCGTTTTACTTTGTGACGACTCCTCGTCCTCGGCAGGAAAAAGGTAATCCAGGGACTCTTTGTTGGAAGATGTGCTCTTGTCATCCTAGAAATATTAGATATTAGTAATCATTGACCTGATCACCTACCCTAGAGCAACCTGCACTGCATTTCAGATATCCATTTGCGGATAAGGTAAAGGAGCGTGTGTGGTCAAAATAAATTGTTTTATTTATCTGCTTTAATACATGATTAATGTGATAATGTTTCGTGATTAATCATGAGTTAACACTTAACTGACAGCCCTGTAGATATATATATTTATGTATTTATTTATTAGGGGAGAAAATACAAAAATAAAACAAATGTATTGTAAGAGAACTTTCATATCAAAAATGAAAAATTATTCAAATGGAGAAAAAAAAAGAAAAATTTGATGAAAAATGAAATATAAAAATAGACAAGAAATATAGAATGTGTCTGATTTTGCAGTGCACAACGGAGAGGAGAAGTTACTTAATACATTAATCATACTTTTCAACAGGCACACCAACCATCTCAA
Source organism: Phycodurus eques (assembly GCF_024500275.1). Lineage (NCBI taxonomy): Eukaryota > Metazoa > Chordata > Actinopteri > Syngnathiformes > Syngnathidae > Phycodurus > Phycodurus eques. Next base: position 17,741,912 of record NC_084531.1, read on the forward strand.
ACGTGATGCCAGTTCATCAGTAAACGGTCGCATCCCCAGCAGAAACTGGAGTGAACGTTAAGTGGGGTGTCTCACCGGCGGCGGTGCCTCCTCCTGGTCGTACTTGCGCATGGAGGCCATGAACTGCAGATGCCGGTTGTGTTCCTCCAGCGTGACCACGTCCTGCTCTCGCTCCTGCAGGCGCTGCTGGGCGCCCGCCAGCTCATCGCGTAGCCACTGGTTCTCCTGACAGAGGCGGCGCACCTAAAACGGGCAGAAAACAAATGGGACGAAGCTCGTCCTCCGCTTCCGCGCAGCCGCCCTCTCCGGTCTCACCTGAGCTCGCAGCTTCTGCTTCTCGGCCTCTAGAGAACTCAAATGAGCCGACAGCGCCATCATCACCTGAACACAGAACATAAAAACTGAGTACCAGAAGGTGCCATATTTTCCTTCTCTCTTTTCTCGCAAAATGTCCCCTTTTAAACCATGTACTTGTCTGAACTCGGTCATAGTTTTCCTTTGTTCTAGTTTTTTCGGTTTTTGTGTAGGACTCTACCTGCGCTTCACTGAGACCCAGCTCAATCCTTTCCAGCGACTGTCGTATTATGCCGCTCTTTTCGAGCTCCACGCTTCCGCCGCCGCCCTCCACCGCTCTTTCGGGGCTCTGGGCCGCCCCCTGCAGGCTCTCCAGCAAGCTGCGGTTCTCTCCTCGGAGCGCCTCCAGCCCGGCGATCACCTGCTGCGTGCTGCAAAGGATCTCCTCCGCCGACAACATGGCTGCACCGTCAGGTCTTCCTCGTGCACTAAAAAAAGAAAACAGATGCTTTAGAATAAGTCCGCACACAATCACATCAAAACAAAATTTGTTTTTAAATGTAACTATTTTATGGCCCCTTAAAAAAAAATATTATTGTCATTGTTGAGCTGTACTATTAGTACTAGGTGGTAAACTAAACATGCTGTCTAAATGTTATTGGATCGTCTAACAAAAAAGTTCTGTATTGTTACACATGATTGGAGATTAAAAAAAACTTGACATAATTATTATGTTTTGACATAATTTGTCCAAAGTCCAGCCATTTGCAGCCTGTAGCACATTTTTTAACTGCTCCCCGCATGTTCCAATAATCAAAACATGACCAATATTAAATGGTTACAAGAAAGAGTTCAAATGTTGAAAGGTTACAAGATACCACACTATTTTTTTTTTTTTAAAGTTGAATGCTACAAAAGATGACACTTTTTAAAATAAAAATAATAAAACAGAAATGCTACAAGATGTCATTTTTCAGTTTACGTTTTAATCAACAATTTGAATGTTGCAAGACATCAATTCTGTTTTATTTATAAATGTAAAATTGACTTATAGTCTTTATTATTTTAAAATGAAAAAATTAACTTGGAAAATATATTGTTGTACACGCTATCACACTATTGTATGTAAAAATGTTGATACTTATGAATGAATTATAAATTATTAATAAATTACGATGTATTCCACAATTTTGTTCAGATTAACTTTTAAATACTTTTGCTATGAGAAAAAAAAAAAAAAAGAAAAATATGTAAAAATAAAGTTGGCTGTTACATGACAACATACTATGTTACAGAGGTGTGGACTCGAGTCAGAGTCATGAATTTGATGACTTTAGACTCGACTTGACAATCTGTTAAAAGACTTGCAACTCGACCTGGACTTGAACAGCAAGGACTCGTGACGTCATTTGTACTTGAAACCATTCACTTGAAAAGACTTGCTACTCTAATCAAAGCACAAAGAAACCAACACTTTGTAGCTTCCGCTTTTTATAACTATATGTGCATTGATTTCATAGAATAACTGAAAACGGGCGGCACGGTGGACGACTGGTTAGAGCGTCTGCCTCACAGTTCTGAGGACCGGGGTTCAATCCCCGGCCCCGCCTGTGTGGAGTTTGCATGTTCTCCCCGTGCCTGTGTGGGTTTTCTCCGGGCTCTCCGGTTTCCTCCCACATCCCAAAAACATGCATGGTAGGTTGGTTGAAGACTCTAAATTGCCCATAGGTGCGAATGTGAGTGTGAATGGTAGTTTGTTTGTATGTGCCCTGCGATTGGCTGGCAACCAGTTCAGGGTGTACCCCGCCTCCTGCCCGATGATAGCTGGGATAGGCTCCAGCACTCCTGCGACCCTTGTGAGGAGAAGCGGCTCAGAAAATGGATGGATGGATGGATAACTGAAAACGTACTCTCAATCGGTTTCGAAGGGGCAATGAACTCAGCCCGCCTTGACGATTGGCTTTGAAGGTGCCAACATTTTTAAATGATAGTTTTCTTATAAAGGTTCAATGCACTTGTTTATCAAATTTGTTTTGATAAATAAAATATTTCAAAATATATTATATAATACTGCATATATTAATATTAATTAAATATATTTTTAATTTGTTGCTAAAATGACTCGAAAGGACTCGAAACTCAAACTGTAGGACTTGGGACTTGACTTGGGACTTGAGGGCAAAGACTTGAGACTTACTTGTGAGTTGCAAAGCAATGACTTGGTGCCACCTCTGCTATTTTATAAAGATTTGTTTAAAAAGTAAAAAAATTATAATAATTATTATATTTTTCTATTTTGAAAAATCAATGTCGTTAAAAAAACGATAAAAACTGAAAATTGAGAAAGTTGACTGTTACGAGTGATCATCTTTTTATTTTGAAGAATGTTATTAATACATTATTTCTTAGATGGAAAAAACGTTGAATCTTGCAAGATATCACACTATTTTATTATGAAAAAATGTAAAAGTTACAGGACAACATGTTATTTTTTAAAGATAATTTTCAAAAAGTAAAATAATATCACACCATGTGTTTAAAAATAGGCAATGTTGGTGATGATTTTTTTTTTTTAATGTTTTTATAAAGACTACTGAAAAAAAATACTTTTTTATTTAAAATTTGAATTGCAAAAATGATATCACACTAATGCGAGTCACTAAACCGATAACTACATTGAAGTGCTCAGCATATATTGACTTGCCTGATGTTTTATGTGAGTATTTCATTTTCATAAACAAGCTGGATGGATGGATTTGAAAGGGTTCTTCTCTTACGATCTTCCATTCAAGCCGCATGCAAACAGGCCCGCAGGCAAAAATTATCATTCACATACAAATTGGACACTTTGAGTGGCTTATTGGGCAAACGAAGTGAAGTGTGCAACAGAATACGCAACATAAGTGAACGTTTGTGGGCTCGAAGCAGAAGTAAACAAACACAAAGACGCAGGATCATTTCCACTCCCACTAAAAGTTATTTTTAGCTTACCTGCTAAATCCACAGTCCGCCGAGATCTCGTCTGCTTTGTGCCCTTCGAGCGGGTGCTCTTTTCACATGAATGTCAATATAATTTATGATTCGTGGGACATTTTCGCCCAGTTGATGTGATATTGAGAAGCTTGCAGGTACGAAAAAGTAATAAAAGTGCAAATGATCCACCTGCCGCCTCCTCGACTCGCTGTCATCGCACTGACACTCGTAGCATCCGTGCTAACAGCAGCCGGCACCGACTTCCGCTTAGAAATACGACTTCAAAAAGTAAAAGTTATAATAGCACGTCTTAACACACACACACACACACACACACACACACACACACACACAAATAAGACCGTAATGGAACGTTTTTTTGTTTTTTAATAGCTTTATAAACGTAAATAATACTTTAAAAGGATGTGTCATACATATAATATTAAATGAACCTGAGAAATGACCAATATATATTCAGCGGATTGTCTTATTCTGGAGGCAAAAGCCACCGACTTCCTGTAATTCTTCTGTTTCTTTGTGACATGACACGGCCTGGGAGTTTACCTGATCCCATTTTTTCCCAGCATCCACCGCGGCAAAACGACGTCACCTGGATGCTGTTGTCGTCGAGTATCAGAATTGTCAGAAAAATATGATGAAATGTTGACTTCCTGACTGCTTTTCTGCGGTCCTGTACACTACTAGATGACACTATTGCGCTTTATGTTGCCGTAAGATAAAAGATAACCGAAACAAAAAGCAAACAAAAGCTTTCTTAGGAATAGGTATCGAAGGAAAACTTACATGGTGCTCCAATTTCAGATAAACTTGAAATGCCTTGAAAATCCATTTTAAATGATATCAAAATTATTAATATATAGTGAGTAATAAGGAAATGACAAGCTTTTTAATATAATAATAATAATAATATAATATTTTAACATTTTGTTGAAACTGTTCTCCCCATGCCATTCTCTTGGTACTCCGGCTTCCTCCCACATTGTGAAAATATGCAAATTGTCCATATCCTTAAATGTGAGTAAATGGTTGTTCGTCTCTATATGCCCTTGAATTGACCGGTGACCCGGCCTTTTGTCCAAAGTCTGCTGGGATAATAGGCTCTGGCACACACGTGACTCTAGGAAAAGCAGTATAGAAAACAGATGAATGCATATTATTTATATATTTAAAAAAATACATTTAATGAATTGATTCTAATATAACAAGGAAGATTTAAATTACATAATTAGATAAAAGCCATTCGACATCTCCAAAAATAATACTCAATTCTGTTTATTGTATTGCTTACTTTTATCGCAGTTAATTTTAAACAACTTACATTAAAATAAAATTTTAAATAGTTAAAAATGATAATTATTTGTTACTTTAAAAAAAGAAAGGAATTATATAGAAATATTAACTTAAAATGGCGGCACGGTGGACGACTGGTTAGAGCGTCAGCCTCACAGTTCTGAGAACCCGGGTTCAATCCCCGGTCCCGCCTGTGTGGAGTTTGCATGTTCTCCCCGTGCGTGCGTGGGTTTTCTCCGGGCACTCCGGTTTCCGCCCACATCCCCAAAACATGCATGGTAGGTTGGTTGAAGACTCTAAATTGCCCGTAGGTGCAAATGTGAGTGTGAATGGTTGTTTGTTTGTATGTGCCCTGCGATTGGCTGGCAACCAGTTCAGTTCCTGCCCGATGACAGCTGGGATAGGCTCCAGCACGCCCGCGACCTGAGTGAGGAGAAGCGGCTCAGAAAATGGATGGATGGATGGATTAACTTAAAATATAATCATTCAAATAATTCATTCCATGTATTATATATGTTTCTTTTAAAACAATTAAGTTGAATAAAGGGAAAAAAATGTTACGCTACATATTTGAATTCCCCGTGGCCTCCTATACTTAACATTGGTACGATTGAGTTACACTTCAATCAAATCAAACAGTTTTTTCTGAGTATTACACATGCAGCTGTGTTTCTGTGTCTTTTTATCATAGTGAGATTCATTGAGGTGGGTAGGGGCTTTGAATAAATTATTATTGTTACTTACGCCCATTTGGTGAGGGCCTTAAATCCACTGAAGAATGTGAGCAGATTGTTGTTAAAGTCACATTGAATAGCAAAGCATTATATGTGTGTGTGTGCGTGTGTGTATGTTACACGACCGCTGACCGACAACTCAGCTGTGAGGTCACTTGAACTGCTAGAGTTTGTGCAGAGTGGTCGATTTGACGACTCCACAACGACATTTAAAGCTTGATGTTGACTAGTCGCTAATCACGCGTTTTTGGCTTGAGGAGGAGGCAGAGCCGCTTCCAGCAACATACTGTATTGAATGCACCGAATGAAACGAGTCCGTCCTCTCAATTGATTTCAATTGTCTTCTGTGTCTGAATGCGAAGCTTTGGTCAGTGAGGGAGAACCAGGGAAGGGGAAGAAAGTCAGGCGAGAGCAGGATTTTGAACAACTTTCTGGCCTACACTATCAAAGTGGAAGGAGAGGTGGACGAAGAAGTCAGTGACTACCGTATTTGCGAGCACAGCAAATTCCTACCATGCAGAACCCGCTGCTGTTCTGGGCCCAGAACGACAACAGGCTTCCCCTTTTGGCCAAGTGGCGCAATCCAACCCATCCGCTGCGCTTGTGTGTGGTGCTATGTAGCTCTATGTTCTGCCTAAATTCTGCGTATGAGCTTTTCATTGTTGGTGAATAGTCTAGATTACTGCAAAGTATCCCCTTTTTAAAATTATAGTATTGTACTAAAAAGGATCATTGATGTCATTAGTGACTAGTCAACTTGACTTTTATCACATAAGTGTCGACTTAATAAAATCTGTCGTGGAACCCCTTGTTCATGCGTCGACCCCCACAATAAACTGACAGGCATATAATTACCATGCATTGTTTTATTTACTTCAATAAAAAATGTTATTTTTTTTTAATTAACTTTAAACTTTACGGACATTAGCCGTCAGTCGTCATCATCCCTGAAAGCAACACCAGACTTCGATGGATTGTAGTTGTGATGTTAGAAAAAAACTGAAATTACCACCAGGCCCTACCCACCTTTGAGAGATAGATCGATAGATCGATAGATCGATCGATCGATAGATAGATAGATAGATAGATCGATAGATAGATAGATAGATAGATCGATCGATAGATAGCTAGATAGATAGATAGATAGATAGATAGATAGATAGATAGATAGATAGATAGATAGATAGATAGATAGATAGATAGATAGATAGATAGATAGATAGATAGATAGATAGATAGATAGTTGTTTAATGTCGCTTCTTCCAGACCTGAAGGCCGAGTGCGGGACGCCATGTTGAAGGTGCCAATGACACTTTGCCCATTTTCTTAAAACGGCCGCATGACATTTGAACCTGTTCACTCTGACATGACCCTCACACAGACTCGCGCACACGTTTAAGTGACTTTACTGCACTGTGAGAATAATTATCTAACAGGTGAAGCTGGCTGAACAGATGATTTACATATTGTGTGTGTGTGTGTTTATAAGTGTTTGGTTTATGTGTTGAGAGAGAGAGAGAGAGAGAGCAGGAAGTGTGCCGGGTCATACCCAGGGACAGCTGAGTCGACGCAATCCAATCGGGGGTCTGGCGGAGGAAGCGGCACTAAAAAAGGAGTCAGTGTGTAAAAGTCATACTGGTGTGACTTGATCGGTTTGTTCGGTTTGCGTTTCGTGAGGAAAAAAAGCCCACACAAAAAATCCACAACACAACTTTAAAGATAAAAAAACGCACAAGTGAAGATTAGGCTGTTGAGCGTGGTGGTGGCGATGACACGTGACACATGACGTGGTGTTTGAGCGCTGGGCTGGTACGTCCTCATAGAAATACCTAGCATGACCAGTGAGACCAATAAAAATGACGCCACAGGGGGCGCTGCAGTCCAACGACAATCAAATATATCATAGCTATAATAGTAGCAGGCAAATGGTGGCAAGCAAACGTGTGACATGACACACACCCTAAACCCTCAATCGTAAACCCTTAACCTGACTCTACCCTACCCTAACCCTAAACCCAAACCCCAGCCACATGCACTACCCCAAAACCCGAATCCTACTCACACCCTAACCCAGGGGTCACCAACCTTTTTGAAACTGAGCACTGCTTAAAGGATACTGATTAATGTGTTGGGCTACCAGTTTGATACACACTTTTGAAAGAACACACTTGTTTCAATTACCTTTAATTATACATTATTATTATTATTATTAATAATTAATGATATTCAGAGATTGTTTTTTCTAAATAGCTATATCTCCAGTGTTTGGGCGTGGTTAACCCCACTCAGCCCCAATCAAAAACTCGAGTGCCTTCATTGGCATTAGCGGGTATCCAACGCAATTGCGACATCCAGCCAGCTAGCTAAATGTGTCTACACCCCAAAATACATCAGGTAGTGCATTGGCGTGGCCTGGTAAAGTGCCTCGTTGTCGGCCGTGAGTGCACGCACGTCACGCAGCGAAAGAGTGAGGAGTGGGGAAATTAGAAAAACTAAAAAACTCACTCCGAATGAAACACAATCACACACACATATAAAAACTCAAATGACGGTACAAAACAAAAAAAAGTACAAAACAACACAATATTCAATTAGATTTTTTTGAACATCAACTTTACATTTTCACACAACACACAAGCACAGTTGTGCATCTAAGCACCTGCATTTGTATGTATTGTAATGTTTATGCTGGGTGTATTAATGTTGCGTGTATTAAAGTCTTGTACTATAATGTTGTATATCATAATGTTGTGTACCACAATGTTGCGTAGCATTGATATTGTGTACTATCATGTTATGTGCGGTGGGGTTGAGAGCTGAGTGCCATAAAGTTTCATGTTTTGATGTTGTGTATCATAATTATCTGTACTTTAATGTTGTGTAACATAATGTTACTGCATGTACTACAGTATAATGCTGTGTGCATTAACTTTGTATAATGTTACCACAGTATATTGTGGCGCATATTGATGTGTATCATGACATTGCAGGCATTAAATTTGTGTACCAAATGGTCTGTACTATAATGTTGTGTAGTTAGTTCAATGCATTCACATTATGTACCATAATGTCGTATGCATTACAGTAATGTTGTGTAGCATAATGTCTTATGTCGAAACATTGTATATATTAATACTTTTTCGTATAATGTTGTATACATTCATGTTGTGTAGCTTAATGTTGTATCCATTAATGGACTGTACCACGATGTTACATACTTTAATTTTCCATACCATAATGCGGTTTGTCATAACCAGTATTGGGGAGTAAGTAATTACATGTAACGAGATTACGTACAAACTTTGTCTCTGGTCACGTGCCATTCTGCCATCGTCTCAAACATGGCCGTTTTTCCAAATATGACCTTGAAGCGCCAACTTGTGGTGCAAACTATTGGTTTATCTGATATTTAAATGATCTGAGATTTTAAAAGGTTAGACCCGGACAGACACATAATGTATAGTGAAACTTACGAACACAAAAGAACATTGGCTTTTGAACAATTTCATCTTTATAATTTTGGACTTTTGTATGGAAAAATAAATGCCATCACTTAACATCCAAGGGTCTTGTTAATGCATTCATTCAAAATTAAGAACTGTAATCAAAATGTAATCAAATGTAATTAGTTCTATTACCTTGAGAAAGTCATTGAAATAGTTGCACTACTATTACATTTTCAACAGGGTAACTTGTAATCGTAACCAACTACATTTCCAAAGTATTCTTCCCGACACTGGTCATAGCGTTGTCATAATGGAAAGTACCATAATGTCGAATACTGTAATGTTGTATCGTATAATGTTGTATTAATGCTGTGAAGCATCACGGTCCGTATCATAATGCTGCGTGCATTGATGTTGCGTATCATAAATAAAGCTGTTTGTCGTGTTGATGAATGTGAAGCCCCGATTGACACGTTGTTGCTGCTTATATAAGTGACCTTGCTGTCTGTCACTGTGGGCAGCTGTGGCACTGAGGTGTGGGGGCGGGGTGCTTAGTGCGTGTGTGTTAGGTGGGGGTGTATGCGGATACAGTGTGCATCTAAAGTGGGAAACTGGATCTGTGCCACAGTAGCATATGAGCAAGAGAAAACACACACACACACACACACACACATGCGCGCGCGAGACATGACCTTAGGCATATTGATCGTGTTATAAAAGGCGGTGTGAAATAGTTGCTGTCATGACATACATATTACACTGAAAAGTTGCTCGTATGAGCGAATGCTCCGTGTCGTCACGGCAACGAGCCGTCACGTTTAATTTGGGAAGCACAGCGGGGCGAGGCCTGTTTCGGCGAAACCCGAGCCCGAGGGAGGATTTAGAGCAAGGAGCGGGACACCTGACGCTCATGTGCAGCGCAATCGGACGTCTTCTACTACCACACGACCCGCAGACTTTTTAAAAAACGATTCGACTTCGTCTTCAAGTTAACATTTGATTTGCACATTTTTGTACAGGGTCACTAATGAAGTGTCCAACATGTTAGCGCGATCTGAGTAAGATTTAATAAGCTGCAGGCGGATGAGTGAGGTTTATCAAATTAGCAGCCGCTGCTAACGACGCTAGTGGAGCTTTGAGAGCAATTAGAGGAAAGCTGCAGAGTACAAGAGGGGTGTTTTAGGAGATATTTGATCTATTATCATATCACAAAACAAAACAAAATTCCATATCATGACAGTGTGATCGTACAGAGTTTTAAGTTAAGCATTCTCATACTAATCATAATTTTCCTAGTATTCCATTTTTACAATTACGTACTGAATTACAAAAGAACCATTGACTCCTATTTATGCAGCGTCCCTGAATGCACCTAAAGGTGGCCACGGCTGCACAGAATCGGTTGCCAAATTGTTTTTATCCGCTGCTCGTAAATAATATGTTCAGACTGGTTTTGTCCTGAAAGGTCCTAACAAAAACTGGCACTCGTGAATGAAAATTAACTTTAAATGGTGGCAGGTGTGTGCTGATTCCCCTTCAATATGAATTTGAATGTGATTGGTTAATTCTGAATACAGCCACATCCCCTGTTACAAGAGCGTGTGCACACTATTTTTTTTTTTTTTTTTACTTCTTACTACTTTACTGTTGTACTTCCCCTCTCGAAAAAATAAAATACAAATTAAAATAAATTAATGTGTTCTGGTTATAGGTCACATTAATGGTAGAAAAAAAAAAGGAAATATATTATCTGGGGCTCATTTTTAACATCACAAAAACTGTCAGTTCAACAGGGGTCTGTAGACTTTTTATATCCACAGTATTAGTTGATTTATCATATGGTTTAACATGGTATACAGTAGTTGAATGTGGTTGAACATGGTCGAACATAGTAACATACAATACTTTTACTTGGTACCTGGTACACTGTAGTTGAAGCTAGTATACAGGAGTTGATCATAGTATAGCCGAACATGTTATATGTAGATGTATGTTCACCATGGTATCATTGAATATGGTTGAACAATTTATGGCGGAACGGTGGATAGCACGTCTGCCTCACAGTTCTGAGGACCCGGGTTCAAATCCGGCCTCGCCTGTGTGGAGTTTGCATGTTCTCCCCGTGGCTGCGTGGGTTTCATCCGGGTACTCCGGTTTCCTCTCGCATTCCATGAACATGCATGGTGGGTTAAGTGAAGACTCTAAAATTGCCCGTAGGTGTGACTGTGAGTGCAAATGGTTGTTTTTTTTCAATGTGCCTTGCGATTGGCTGGCGACCAGTCCATGGCGTAACCCGCCTCTCGCCCGGAGTCACCTGGGATAGGCTCCAGCATGCCCGCAACCCTACTGAGGATAAAGGGTGTGGAAAATGGATAGATGGATGAACAATTTATAGTTAAACATTGTAAAGCTGAAAAAGGCATATTGAACATGGTATAGTTTTATATGGCATAGTTGAACGTGGTTGAACATAGAGTAGTTGATACATGGTAAAGTTGAAAACTGTCATGGTCTGTGTTTTGGTTTGGGTTGTGTTTAGTTTTGTTCCATGTTTTCCTGTGTTCCATGTTTGTCGTGTGCTCATTAAGTTGTTGTGTCCACCTGTTCTCGTCTGCTTTGTGTCGACCAATCAGCTCTCTCCAGCCACTCGTGTCTTGTCCAGGTGTTCCTCGTTGTCTCGTCTATCTGTTTGTATTTAGTTCCCTGGTTTCTTTCAGTTCTTGTCGGTTCATTGTCGTTGTCACATGTCTCTGCCATGTCATAGTCGTCAGTTGTCTTTATCATTGTCAGGTGTCATTTTCCGTTTCTATTCCACGTCTTACTCACAGGTCATAGTTTGTTTCCAGTTTTAGATATTCCAGTGTTTCTTTGTTACTTTGATTTGATTGGTATCTGTTGTGGGACTTTGTTTAGTTTTCCCTTTTTGAAGATTAAATATTATTTTGAGACTCCCGCACTCCTGCCTTGCCTCCCTGCTTCCCTGCAATTGGGTCCACCATGTTCTTCTTGCCTTGCGTTACTCGCCCTCGCCTTAACCACGTACGTGACAGAAAACAGCATATTTCAACATGGTATAGATCATAATAGTTGAACACACACTAGTTGAACAAAGTTGACAGAATGGCATGTACAGCGGGGCAAAAAAGTATTTAGTCAGCCAGCAATTGTGCAAATTCTCCCACTTCAAAAGATGAGAAAGGCCTATCATTTTCATCATAGGTATATTTTAACTATGAAAGACAAAATGAGGAAAAAAACAATCCAGAAAATCACATTGTCTGATTTTTAAAGAATTTATGAGCAAATTATGATGGAAAATAAGTATTTGGTCAATCAATAACAAAAGTTCATCTCAATACTCAAAAGGATTTCACACACTGTTGCTGGTATTTTGGCCCATTCCTCCATGCAGATCTCCTCTCGAGCAGTGATGTTTTGGGGCTGTCGCTGGGCAACACAGACTCCAAAGATTTTCTCTGGGCTTGAGATCTGGAGACTGGCTAGGCCACTCCAGGACCTTGAAATGCTTCTTATGAAGCCACACCTTCAGTGTGTTTGGGATCAGTCATGCTAAAAGACCCAGCCATGTTTTTCAGGAGGTTTTCACTCAACATCTCATGATACAGGGCCCCATTCATTCTTTCCTTGACACGGATCAGTCGTCCTGGTCCACTTGCAGAAAAACAGCTCCAAAGCATGATGTTTCCACCCCCATGTTTCACAGTAGGTATGGTGTTCTTTGGATGCAACTCAGCATTCTTTCTCCTCCAAACACGACAAGATGAGGTTTTACCAAGAAGTTTTATTTTGGTTTCATCTGACCACATGACATTCTCCTAATCCTCTTCTGGATCATCCAAACGCTCTCTAGCACAATTCAGACGGGCCTGGACATGTACTGACTTAAGCATGGGGACACGTCTGTCACTGCAGGATTTGAGTCCCTGGCGGCGTAGTGTGTTACTGCCTTTGTTACTTTGGTCCCAGCTCTCTGCAGGTCATTCACTCGGTCCCCCCGTGTGGTTCTGGGATTTTTGCTCACCGTTCTTGTGATCATTTTGACCCCACGGGGTGACATCTTACGTGGCGCCCCAGATCGAGGGAGATTATCAGTGGTCCTGCATGTCTTCCATTTTCTAATAATTGCTCCCACAGTTGATTTGTTCACACCAAGCTCCTTACCTATTGCAGATTTAGTCTTCCCAGTCTGGTGCAGGTCTACAATTTTGTTTCTTGTGTCCTTTGACAGCTCTTTGGTCTAGGCCATAGTGGAGTTTGGAGTGGGACTGTTTGAGGTTGTGGACAGGTGTCTTTTATACTGATAACGAGTTCAAACAGGTGCCATTAATACAGGTAATGAGTGGAGGTACATGCTTGGTTATAGTTGAGAACACGTTCACGCACAGACCGGCCCTGCCGACCCAGGCAGGCCGCAAGGTGAAAGGTCTCGGAGTTCTCTCTGCAGCTGTCGCCCCCACCATGTTTCCTTGTTGCCTTTTACAACGCCCGGCCCGCCGGCGTCCAATCACAGCAGGGTGGGCCGTGTCCTCCCAGCCAGTCGGGGTGGAGGTCGCGCTATAAAAGTCAGCGTCCAACACCTGGCACACTTGGGCAACCCCTACATTTGGTGGACAGGATCTGATCCCGGGATCTGTTACGTCTTTGTTTCCTCCTGAGCAGGTAACAATGTCAGTTATGTTACAATTTTAATCTTGTGTTTGTCCTGAAAATGACAAAAATCACATTTTGATTGATTTTATCGAATTTTGGAGAATTGGATGTGCTAAAGCTGGTGGTGTAAAGTTGATGCAAAAAACAAAAATGAGAACTTGATACATGTTCCTAATGCCCATGTGTCAAGTCCTCAAATGTGATTTTTGCTTGACTTGCTTTGAGGTTTTTACTTCATGCAGTTTGACAAAAAACGAGACAGAACCTTAACGGAAGCATGTAAAATCATCCCAGTGGTTAAAATCTAAGTATTAAATGTAGTTTTAACTTTGCATTGAATTAAAAATTACATTAAAATTAGCATTACATATGCATGAATGCAAAAATTTTTTTTTAAAAGTTGCTAAAATGTTTTTTAAAAAATGCATTTCAAAACAATATAAAAGTAAACAAATGTGAAAATAAAAATAGTGAAAAGAATTATCTAAACATGTTATTATTTAATATTATTTCAATTTTTTGAATGCTTGAAAGTACAAATAATATTTTATAGAATTGTAATTATTTAATTCGAAAATTGCCATTATTTTTATCCATTAAAGTAAAAAAAACATTTGTAAAAAGCACATATCTTTTAATTATTTCATTGTAAATACCAATGATTTTATTGCAACAGAATGATCGAAATAGTTGTTCAATCTAGAAAAATTATTAAAATTTGAACGTTAGATTAAAAAATATTTTTCTTTTTTATGTTTCACTTCCTAATATATTAAGAATTGCTGTGTATTATTTTAAAACCATCAATAACACAGGGGGGAAATGTGAGACTATCTGCTTGTGCTTTTAATTTAATTTAATTTTGGATGACATGAAACAGATGCACTTGCACACACTGCCTTTCCTTTTTAGTGCCGCTGCAGGAGGTGTTGTGAGGTGGGGTTGGGGGGCTTCGAGACTATTAATAATCCTTTCTTGGGGGGAGGGTTAAACGGCACAGCTGAGAAAGACATTGATAGAGTGAGTGTGAGAGAGCGATACCTTTTGACTTTTCGCAAACCCTTAATGGGATCCACCAATCAGAAAGATGACGCAGAAACAGAAAGAGGGAGAGAGGGTAGCGGATAATGAGAAGGTTTCTCCTTTTTACCCGAAGATTCGTCAACAAAGCACTCGAATCACTCAGGGAGGCCTCAGACAATGCTCGGGGTGCCTCATCCCCCCCCAAAATAATGCGCTCATATGTCATAAATAGGTAAGAATCCTGAATATATGAACATATTGTGTTACAGTTGGAGCAGGAATCGCAGCCATGGCCAAAAATTGTCACAACGACTACAAGATGAAGTTCTCGGTGGACGACGAATACCCCGATCTGTCCCAGCACAACAACCATATGGCCAAGGTAACACACACACGCACACACACACACACACACAAACAGACACGCACACAACATAGTGTATACGGTCCAGAAAGTGGCGCTCTTCAAGGATCATGGTTGTGTTGCAGTCGAGTCGTAGGCTCATTCTAGAATTGGAGGACAATTTAGGCACCAGCATTTTTTAATAATTCACCATTTAGTTTATATTTTTTTGTTATGTTAAAAACCCGTAACGTTTGTATGATATATCTTATTTCTCATATGATATATTTTTCTGTGTTTGGCGCAACCTTGTTACAAATAGCCTTCTCAGGCACTTGAAAAACATAGATTTCCAAAACATTGCTGAAAAAAAATCACTTACAATTTTTAAAGTTACATTTCAATTGAATACTAATTACATTTTTGTATTACTCCACAGTAACAGGGTTGCAAATCAATGCTAATGTTATGAGTTTTTGATATGCTAGCTGTGTTAGCTGCTATGCTAACTTAGCTATATCATAAAATAAGAAAAACCTCATCAAATAAGAAAAACTTCTTTCTCTGATAATATGAGTAACAGGGTTGTATTGATTTGAGTGACAGCTGAAAACATTCAAAAAATATGAAAAATAGATGCGTTAACAGGTCAGCGCGATTAGCTTGACGATGGCTCAATGGCTAAAACATTTTTAGTAACAAGGATGCGTGTATATTGAAAGACACGATTTCAGAGCATAATCACTACTCATTCAAATATGTCTGAAAAAAAACAAAATGTTTTCACAATTTCAAGCCATCAACAACTTCCTTCTAACACAAAATGCTGATTTAAAACTTATTGTAGCTGTTATATTTGATAGTAAGTTTATAGTAAGTGGGAGAAACAAGAGACAAAAATCAATTTTAGGGTTTTATTGAAAGGTGTTTGTTGTTTTAAAAATATATGGGGATCACTTTAAACAACACCTACAGTTGCTTTTTATTTCAGCGTAACTTTAATTTACACAACAGGTGCATGTTTCAGTATTTTATGCATTGATTATTTGAAATTTCATGGGGGGCAGAAAAAAAGCAAATAAAAAGATCATTATAATTTGCATTGATTTTAATGCAACACAGTCAAAGGGGAAAATGTGAGAGTATTTGCATGAACCTATCTGCGTTTATAGTGAATACAGATTGACTGGTGTCTTCCTCCATGCAGGTGCTGACCAAGGAGATCTACGGCAAGCTGAGGGGCAAGTCCACCCCCAGCGGCTTCACCGTGGATGACGTCATCCAGACTGGTGTGGACAACCCCGGTAAGCGGCGTTCCCAACGCGGTTCTGTTGAAAAAGAGATGCCATAAACCTAGTCAAACCTCCTCCTCCTCAGGACACCCCTTCATCATGACGGTGGGCTGCGTGGCCGGCGACGAGGAGTGCTACGAGATCTTCAAGGACCTGCTGGACCCCGTCATCTCCGACCGTCACAACGGATACGGACCCAATGACAAGCACAAGACCGACCTGAACTTCGAGAACCTGAAGGCGAGTTCTTCTTCCCAGTCACTCCACTGCAAAAAGTGGACTTCAAAAACAAGAAAGAAGTCATGAAATGAGGAATACTTGATTGAAGAAAAAATATCTGTCAATAGAACAGGAAAAAACAACTTTGATTCCAAACATACTTTTTACATTAACTGAAGAGTCTTTCGAGACTTTTTGAAACCAACCAGAAAATCTTCAAATTCTTTTTAGACCCACTGAAAGATCTTGAGACTTTGCAGACAAGGCTCTGCAGAGGGTTTTGTTTGTTTGTTTGTTTTGCCAAAAAGAGAAGCTTTAAAGACTTGTTAGACCAACTGAAGACTCTATAGAGAATATTTACAATAGATCAGCTTAAGAGTCTTTAGAGAATTAGAGCTATTTGCAGAGACTCTTTACACGGGGCTTTAAAAAAAAAGAAAAACCGCAACGAAACGAGGAATATATTCATTTCAGCAACATGATCTGCCATTAGAACAGGAAAAATTTAGATTTTTTTTGGACAAAATTTCTTAAAACAAGTAAACATAGCTAGCCTCAACCCCCCCCCCCCCCCACCAATGTCTAAGAACTACCGTAGTCAACTAGTTATACAACCTATAGACTGTTTCTTTGAAGTTAAACTTACTCATAACCAGTAATAAAATCTCAAAAACGGGTCATAATGCATTATTCACATTTGAAAGGAACATAATGCTTGAAGCAAGTAAAACGGTCTTGCGCATGTTCTGCCTAGATTTGAGTTGATATTTCATCTTGGTTAGATGTAAGTTTTTTTTGCAGAGAAAATGTTGACACAATGGATCAATGGTGTGTCTGGTGGTCTTGTTGTTTTTCTCACAGGGCGGAGATGACCTGGACCCCAACTACGTTCTGTCCAGCCGCGTTCGTACCGGCCGCAGCATTAAGGGCTTCACCCTTCCGCCACACACCAGCCGTGGAGAGCGCAGAGGCATCCAGAAGCTGTCCATTGAGGGTGACTTGCTCAACATCGTTTTTTTGTTTTGTTTTTTTTTTCCTCCAGAAAATTGCTTTATTAAAATGTATGTATTCATTTTTCTAAATCACTTATTTCATTAGATTGACAAAGGTCAGATTTGTTTGGGGTTATATATAAATGAGAAGGATTATTCCTGTTTAACAATGTTTTATTTATTTTAATAGCTAATTGGCTAATTAATTCTATTTCAATTAATCATAAAATGAGAAATAATTAGATTTTTATTCTTAAAATAAACTACAACAATCAATATTTTATTTTAAAACAATTTGCTGATGAATGCTGTAAACAATACATAAATAATAAAATATGAAGATTAGTAATTTTATTTTAAATTACATATTTCATACATTTAATGATTATTTACTTAAATAAATAACATAATCGAATTATAAATAAAAGTCATAAATGCATAAATATAACATTCACCTACTTATTCAAATAAATAATTGTTATTCAACCGTTATGTAATGAATTATAACTAATAAATGTGACTAGAAGTTTATTCCATCCATTCATTTTCTGAGCCGCTACACCCTGAGCTGGTTGCCAGCCAATCGCAGGGCACATACAAACAAACAACCAGTCGCACTCACAGTCACACCTACGGGCACAGTCACACCGCACTCACAGTCACACCTACGGGCAATTTAGAGTCACCAATTCATGCATGTTTTTTGGGATGTGGGAGGAAACCGGAGTGCCCGGAGAAAACCCACGCAGGCACGGGGAGAACATGCAAACTCCACACAGGCGGGGCCGGGGATTGAACCCGGGTCCTCAGAACTGCGAGGCTGACGCTCTAACCAGTCGTCCAGCGTGCCGCCTTGAATTTTATTTTATTATTAAAATATATTAATAATACATTGGAACCCGGCTGTTTGCAGAGGATAGGGACTGTGAATAGTGAAAATGTGTGAATATTTGACACCCACTGTAATTGCCATTAAATAAACAAACAAACAAATAAACAAATAAATGAAAAGGCGTGAATAAGCGGTAAAGTATCGCCAATAAGCAGTTTCTGCAAAAAATGGGAAAATAAAAAAATATATATTAAAAATAAAATCCACAAAACAATTGAGAATATGTACGAGTCCACATTTAATGTTAAATTGTATTAATAAATATTTGTATAATTTAAATAAAATGAATCCTAACTGATCAAATGTAACGAAGGAATTGTTTTTGTAATATTAAAATAAACACACACTTTATTAAACTACATTTATTGATGACCAGGTCCACCTGTCTGTCCTAAAGTGGTCCTTACCAGGACCAAAAAGTGTCATGTAAATTTGACACACCACAGAGAAGAGTAATGTTAACAAGCTTACCAAATTTGAATGAATAATAAAAAATTAAAAAATTAAAAACAAAATCACGTTTCAAAACTTGAATAAGTGCCCTCTCTCAGCTCTCAGACGCTGCGGGCGTGTCGAATGGATGCGCCAAAAGGAATCAAACATACTGAGGGGGTGATGGCTTATACGATGTAAAATCACATTAGGAGGCTCAACTTCAAAATTGAATAGTTATTGTGGAATATAATCAAATAAGCACACAACTCAATTTACCCTCATCGTTGGTGACATATTGTCACAGCCGAAGGCGGCCCCCGACGACAGCGGGACGGTAGGAGGAAGCCCGGGTCGTTAGACAGTCGGCATTTCCCCATTTACTAGTTTCAAGTTACTCGCGAAGCCAGTGAAAGTCTGGTGAAAGTTTACAAACTATCTGCCATAAAATTGTGCACTGGAGAGTCAGCTGGTGGTGTTGATGTTCAGCTCGCCATCTGCGTGTCTTTAAAAAGTCAACCCATCGCTTTTTGAGTTCCGAATTTTTTGGGGAGCTTAAAAAACGTCACCGAGCTGCAGCCATCGTTAGCTTGCTACCGGCACGCTGGAGTGGTAAACGGGCCTTGTTAAGGGAGCTAACCACAGCTAACTCACATCTGAGCAGCCAAATGAAATGACGTCACTTTGTACTTATATAGTGGGGGAGGAAACTTGCGCTAGAAAGTATCTGCCCGGGGATGTGCTTTAGCCCCGCCCACAAAATCAGGACAATTCAAACAGTGAAAAAGATGCTGAAGCTATATCTCAACAATTCAGCACTATATTGTCATGTCTCTGCATATGTTTTCAACACTTATCTGCAAACATATTGAATGTATTTAGGAACAAAACATGGATATCTGCTTAGAGCCTCTTTAAAAATCAATTGTGGCCCTCGAGGACAAAGGTTTTGTCCACAACCACTGACATAAGTACTAAACCAAATGTCAACACAAGTGCAAAAACAAATGTTTACGCAAGCACTAAAAATGCTAACACAAGCGCCAACACAAGTGCTAAAACAAATGCTAACGTTGTCCCGTCTCCCTGTGTTCCTCCGCCATGCAGCCCTGGCCAGCCTGGAGGGCGAGTTCAAGGGCAAGTACTACCCCCTGGACGGCATGACCGACGCCGAGCAGGAGCAGCTGATCGCCGACCACTTCCTGTTTGACAAGCCCGTGTCCCCGCTGCTGACATGCGCCGGCATGGCCCGCGACTGGCCTGACGCCAGGGGCATCTGGTGAGCGGAAACCCGGCGCTCTTGTCTCTCTTAACCCTCGTGAGCAACGATTCTCAACCACTGTGGAATTGGTCCCAAATACTGTATCGTTGTTTGCTTATCTATGCCAGTGACATATAGTGACAGGTAGAAAATTGAAATGATGGATTCCTCAAAGTTCCTTGGAAAATTCCCCCCCCCCCCCTTAAAATCCAATGTTTTCTTGTAAAAATCCACCTCCAAAAAAATCATGTTTTTTCTATCAAAAACATGACTTTTCTTTAGTCCAACTTTATAAATAAACAAAACAAAAAAACAACAACACTTGTTTTTATAACATTACGTCCGTTTAAAAACCAATTTTTTTTCCAAATGAATCCTGGCCCCCAGGTCGCATGAACCCCCACCCCAGCCTTGGCCGTCATTTTTCTTGGAAAAAAATAAATCCCAATTTCATTCTTAACAAAAAATGCTTTTTAATCAATAAATAAAATCATTTTCCCTTAAAAAAGAAAATAAAACATTTTAAATAATGTCATTGGGGGGGGGAGGGAATTTATTCTTGGAAAATAAATCCTACTTTTTGGAGTTTTGTGCTCCAACTTTGAGCTTCTCCTGCTGGCCTCTATGTGGCGGTGAAGAAAATACTTTTTTTCTAAAAAACAAAAAAAAAGAAAGAAAACTACTTATTTTTATGAATTGAAAAAGTGAATTGAGACGAGCTCGTGATTCCTTCAGTATTCACTTTACTCTTTGTGACACTTTCGTTTGACGTTGTGCTGTGAGATTTTTCCCGTGTAAAATATGTGCCTTGGCTAAAACAAAGGTTGGGAAACACTAAGCTGGTTAGTGAGGCTGGTTTCGGTGGTGCAGGCACAACGACAACAAGACGTTCCTGGTGTGGGTGAACGAGGAGGACCACCTGCGCGTCATCGCCATGCAGAAGGGGGGCAACATGAAAGAAGTGTTCAGACGCTTCTGCGTGGGTCTGCAGAAGGTAAACCAAAATTAACAACAACGAGCTACAAAAGCCGAGTCACTTTCTTTTCTCTCACTTACTCAGCCGAAGCTGTCACGGAGATGAGTCGTCGGCTTCTCGGATTAAAATTCGCTAAATTAATGGATAGTACAATTCGAATGGTCATGAATAAATAATTGGTCAGGTGATCGTAATAAAAAGAATGGTGACGGATTGGCTTTCCCTGGTGGGCTCAGATCGAGGAGATCTTCAAGAAGCACAACCACGGCTTCATGTGGAACGAGCACCTGGGCTTCATCCTCACGTGCCCCTCCAACCTGGGCACCGGCCTGCGCGGCGGCGTCCACGTCAAGCTGCCCAAGCTCAGCACGCACCCCAAGTTCGAGGAGATCCTCACCAGACTGCGCTTGCAGAAGCGCGGCACAGGTACGAGCCTGGATCGGGGCTCCCTTCGCTTGGGTTTTCTTCACACTGACCCGTCCCGGCGTCCAGTGGCCAGCTACAGCTTCGTGTGCCATTAAACAAACTATTTTAAGTCATTTGTTCAAAAGATAAAAACATTTTTCCTTGAAAATGTTTTTTTTTATTTCCTTTGAATAGGGCAAAAAAATATGAAAAATTCAACATTTTGTTAAAAAAAAATTTGACTTTTGAAGTTATTTTTACACTCGTGACCCCCACCCTATATATATATATATATATATATATATATATATATATATATATATATATATATATAGGGTGGGTATATATATATATATATATATATATGAAAAAGGTTTTCTTGAAAAAAGGTTTTTCAAAAAAGTGACTTTTTTCCATTATAAAACTAAAATCCCAAATTTCCTACAAAAACAATTGAATAAATAATCTGTTTTCCCGGAAAATTCCAACTCCTCCCTATAAAGGTATGTCATCCACAATCCAACCTGTTTTATTTTCAAAAATAAGATTTTCTTAGGAAAAATTCATGGTGACCGACTGGTTAGCAGATCTGCCTCACATTTCTGAAGAGCCAGGTTCCCCCAAAATCTTACTTTCAAAAACATTTCAAAGTTTTTTTCCCACATTACGTCCCGTTTTAAAAACCCACCTTTTCGCCTATAAGATGCAAATTTCCCCCGTGCTCAACCGTAAGCGTTTGGAGCGTGGTGATCCACTGAACTTGACCTTTCTTCTGGCCTCCAGGTGGCGTGGACACGGCCTCTGTGGGCGGCGTGTTCGACATCTCCAACGCCGATCGTCTGGGATCTTCAGAGGTGGACCAGGTTCAGCTGGTGGTGGATGGCGTCAAGCTGATGGTGGAGATGGAGAAGAAGCTGGAGAAGGGCGAGTCCATCGACGGCATGATCCCCGCCCAGAAGTAAACGAAAAGACCAACAACCACTGCGGTGACTGCCTGTGTTGTTGTTGTTTTTTATATAAAAAACAAAACCAAAATGAAGCCCGTTTGTCCTTGGACAACATCAGTATCCTCCCTTCCTTTCCTTTCTCCTCTGTCACATCCTGGGATCAATCCATCCGCTCACTATTTCTCTGGTTGTAAATTAGAACTGGACTAATAAACAAAAGCCCCATTCAAAAACAAACTACTTTGTCTTGATTTCTTTTATGCTTACTGAATGTTAACCACACCACAAAACGTAAGACATTTTCTTGCTGAGACCGCATCCATTTTCTGAGCCGCTTCTCCTCACTAGGGTCGCGGGCGTGCTGGAGCCTATCCCAGCTATCATCGGGCAGGAGGCGGGGTACACCCCGAACTGGTTGCCAGCCAATCGCAGGGCACATACAAACAAACAACCATTTGCACTCACATTGACACCTAGGGGCAATGTAGAGACTTCAATTAACCTACTATGCATGTTTTTGGGATGTGGGAGGAAACCGGATGCCCGATGATAGTTGGGATAGGCTCCAGCACGCCTGTGACCCTTGTGAGGAGAAGCGGCTCAAAAAATGGATGGATGGATGAAAATGTCGAGTCTTCAATTAATCTAACATGCATGTTTTTGGAATGTGCAACTGGAGTACCAGGAGAAAACCTAAACCAGCACAGGAAGTACAGAGTAACTCCACACAGGAAGACTGGAGCTGAGATTCAAACCCTGAACCTCAGAACTGTGACACAGATTTGCTAAGCATTTTCTTCGCAGGCGTTTAGCAAAAATCGACAGCTTTGTCTCCTCCAAGGTAAACAGTACACTTGATTAAAACAATGCTATGCTGTTGATAGATCAGAATGCTAACATT
This sequence comes from Phycodurus eques, assembly GCF_024500275.1. Taxonomy (NCBI): domain Eukaryota; kingdom Metazoa; phylum Chordata; class Actinopteri; order Syngnathiformes; family Syngnathidae; genus Phycodurus; species Phycodurus eques. The sequence goes on from NC_084531.1 coordinate 17,765,024, forward strand.
ACAGATGTATCCGTGGTCCGAGCAATGCAATAAAGCTAGGAACGAAGATTGCAGCGTTTGTTTTTGTGTTAGCTGAAGTCAAATTAACTAATAAGCTAATTTCTATCCCAGATAAAACAAGACATTAAAAAAGGCAATCTGAAATATCAGCGGTTGAAAGTCTTTATTTGTCACACGTGATGTTTTGAGGACTGCAGCTCACTCCATAAATTAAAAACTGTGATGGCTACAAAAGGCGCTAAAGTGATGTCCTGGAGGCCCGAAAGAAAAAGACAAAAAAAAAGAGAAAGAAAAGAAAAATCACAGCTTGATGTCTTCAGGCACCAGCTGAAGACCAGCCACATACTGACACTTGAAGCTTTTTGTCTTTTCAGTGGTTGACAGTCACACGCCTTTAACGCAGCTCATCATTCCTTTGTTACACACGCAGAACGAGGTGTTGTTGTCCAGGTAGTACTGTAGCATTGTGTCGTGCAACGCTACGTTCGTAAACGTTTCTGAGCTGCTTATTTAAATTTTTTTATAGTACTGACTTTAATTACCTGAGAATTTGTACATGAATGTTCAAATCCGAAACGACAAAAACGGGATGATTATAACAACATGTTCATACATCACAGTCTATCATAGAACTTTCCAGATAGCACACAAATATGCCCCCTAGTGGCTGTTAGGAGTCTAGGGACCAGTCTCAGCAATTGGACTTAACCATAAATATGAACCATAGGTAGATACGACACACCCCTTTGAGCTGCGTGCTTAAGGCGACGTTAAATCTGGTTGGGACAAAGTGGCGGCGCATTCCATGTCTGTGGACGGCACGATAACAGAGTAAACGTCATGAAAATCGCTTGAGAAATGAACAAGTTATGACTTATTTTCAATGTATATGCATTGATTGTACGATGGAAACGTTGCCCCCGCCGACGTGGCCGCAACGTAGGCACGTAGCTTAGCCGGGCTGCTACGGCGCGCTGGTATAGCTGTGGATTGGACGCTTGCTAACTGTGATAAAATGATTTCACATCAGATATTTTGTATATTCTTTTACGTTAAATAGCATTTGCGTCTTAATTCTAACATTATGCTACATAGCGAAAGGTGTACAAATCAACACATGAATCGCAGCAATCTGATTGGCGGCTTGGGTGATCGTGAACCAACAAATACATCACAACATTCAGATTGGCCATGATGGGATATCATTTAATTGTTGAAAACACCCAAAATTCTTATCTTATGTTGAATAGCATTTGTGTGCTAATGCTAACATTGGGAAGCTAAGCAGCAAAAGGTGTGGTGTTGGTATTTACCAACAAACGGATTAGACGCTCGGCAACTGCTTGGAGAAGATGACAGGATATCACTTCTCATATTTCTGATTTTTTTATAAGTTTTAACAACATTTGTGTGCTAATACCTACATTGTGATGCTAGGCAGCAAAATTTGTGTGTTAGTGTTAACCAACAAATACACCACAGCGATCGGTTTTGACACTTATTAACTGCTTGGAGATGATGGAATATTTTGTCCCATTTTTTTTTTTTTTTATAATTTATTTTTACATTTTACAGCTTTTGTGTGTTAATGCTAACGTTGCAGTGCTAGGTAGCCAAAGATGTACGAGCATTAAAGGTTCATAGAGTGACTCTCTAACATGGACTTAGTATAAAAAGTCAATTTAATTTCAAAAAAACACCTTGGTTTTGTTATACTAGAGTCCAGAAAAGCCCCCTCTGGCAGCTACTACTATTTGACACAGTTTTGTATCTGCTTTGTCCATATTTGGCTAAGACCACCCCCTTTCCTCTGATTGGTTGCTTCCGTGTAAAAGACCCAACCCACACTACTTGTGAGCGCAAACGTATGTAATGTTGACAGCGCTGGTTGGGGGGCGGAGAGATAGGCGGAGATCTTCGCTATTGACGTAGATAAGCTTGAGAAATTAGGATGACCCGATTTCAGGCCTCTCAGCAGAAAAACGTCTCTGGAATGCTGGGACGATTTTAATCCATGTTTAAAATATTTACTGAGGCACCATAGAGCCAATATAACATCCCAAATACGAGAAAAAGTTGGTTTAGTAAAATATGGGACCTTTAACCAATAAGTACATCGCAGAAATTTGGGTGGATGCTTGCTCTCAGCTTTAAGACAATGACAGAAAATTACATCCAATATTTATTTTTAATGTTAAACAGCATTTGTATGCTAATGCTAACATTGCGATGCTAGGTAGCGAAAGGCATTTATCAACAAATACATCATAAAAGTCCAATTGGACGCTTGGATTGACGATGATGGAATATCATTAACGCAAAAAGGTAAACTTTGCAGATTTGTTAAATTCTAATTGAATGCTAACATTGCGATGCTAGGTGGCCAAAGGTGTGCGAGTGTGAACCGTGAAATCCATCCCACTCAGCAAACAACAAAACAAAACAAAACTACAATAGGAAGAGGAAGTACTGTATTTGCGAGGGTGAGAGTAGAACTGTGTTCACTGAATGTTACCCTCTCGAAGTTGGCGGTCAGAGTACATCATTGCTACCTCAGGACCTGCTACACACAATGTTTGCTGTCTGTCCGTGCTTTTTATCAATAAAGTTGATAAATGTGACCATAAATAGCAGTGCTTCAAAAAGGAATGATGAGAAATCTATTTGAAAATAAAATATCATACCTAAATATGAACAAGTATTAGGGCCACATTGAAACGAACAAAAAATATATGACCAGAATAAAGTTGGGATCTTACATCATTTTCCATCCATCCATTTTCCGTTTCGCTTCTCCTCACTTGGGTCGTGGGCGTGCTGGAGCCTATCCCAGCTATCTTCGGGTGAGAAGTGGGGTACACCCTGAACTGGTTGCCAGCGAATCGCAGGGCACATATAAACCAACCCACCATTGGCTCTCACATTTGCACTTACGGGCAATTTAGAGTCTTCAATCAACCTACCATGCATGTTTTTGGAATGTGGGAGGAAACCGGAGTGCCTGGAGAAAACCCACGCAGGCACGGGAAGAACATGCAAACTCCACACAGGCGCGGCCGGATTTTAACCTGGGTCCTCAGAACTGTGAGGCAGGTTGTGCTAACCACTTCCACTGTGCTGCCTTTTACATAATTATAAGTCTCTTTTGTGTGTGTGTGTGTGGAAGGGGGGGGGGAATCTCATTGAGAATAAAGTTATTTTTTTGAGGAAAGAATAACATAAGATTAAAGTAGAAATTTTATGAAGAAAAAGTCATTTTAAATGGGAATTCTTTTCTGACAAACATGACTTTCCCTCCTGAAACCAACACTTTATTAGAGCAATCTTAAGGCTTTCTTGAACAAATCCTTTTGTTTTTCTCAAAACAAGGACTATTCTCAAGTTTTGCGATAAAAAAAAAAAAAAAACCTTTCTTCTTCTAAAAAAAAAAAAAAGAAAACGATTTTATTATCCAAAGATGACTTGTTTTTCTTTCCTAAAATAAAATTTTCTTCAAAGAAATACAATTTTCTTTTCCCGCAACAAACATTATTCTCAGTATTTCTATTTTCTCACCCAAAAAATCAGATTTTTTTTCCTCCAAGAAAGAATACAATATTCTAATAAAATTCTGAATTGTCTAAACTTTATTTTATTGTTTTTTTACATTTTAAATTCACTTGCGATTATGTCATAATTTCTCAAAAAAACCTATGACAATACCCAAATTATTGTCTTTTTTTATTTCAAGAAATTGTTTCTTTCTTGGAAAAATACAATATTTCTGTCCTTTAATATAATTTGCGTATTCCCATGAGATTCCTTTTTTTTCCTGGAAAAATATGACTTTAGTCTCCTACGATTGAATTTTTTTGTGGTTGTATAATGAGTATTTTGTTGTTGTTTTGAATGTGGTCCTAACACTCGTTGGTAGCTGATCAGTCAAACATGATGAAATAAATTGTGTGTGTGTGTGTGTGTGTGTGTGTGCAGTTCTCTTTTTGTTTGTTTACAGCAGTTCAAGGTGGGACACAGAATGAGGGTCTTTGGCGGACGCACCGGAAGGAGTTTGCGCCCTCTTCTTCTTCCATCATTACAGACTTAGTCCCCGCACGCAGCCCTCAGAGCTCCAGCTCCTTGGACACTTTGGTGGCGATGTCCCTGAAGGCGAGCGGCGCCCCCCAGAGGCGCTTGAAGCGCACACCGCTGCTTTGCGCCGGCCCGCCGGGCAGCTGGCACACTTCGGCCTCAAAGGCCACGCGGGCGCCGGCTGCTCCGTGCGTGCAGGACAACAGGAAGGGGCCCGCCAGGTGCACCTGGCAGCCGGAACCCTGGGCCGCCTCCCGCAGAGCCAGGACCACCTCGGCCGGGTCACGGGGGCTGCGCACCCTCACATCCCAGCCGCATCGGGGGGTCCGGGGCTGCTCGGACGCTTTCTGATGCCCAGATAGATGGCGACTGCACCACATGGGATGGGGGTGGTGACAGGTTGAGAGGGGGGGAGGCGAATGCAGGTTAGGTGAGTTAGGATGCGTTTGATGGAGGGAAAGACAGAAGAAAAATATATTAACATCAGATATTAGTTACATTTAAATAAAGTACTTTAAGCTAAAAGCATTTGCTCATATCCTAACCAAGGGCTTTTATATACTTAACTGCAGAGTACTAGGCGCTACACAGCAGATTTATATAAACTATATTAATGCTATATTTTATTTTGTATATACAGTGCATTTTAAATAATTGTAACGCATATTTAATGGTATTCATTTATTTTTACTATATAAAATATATTATCTTCTTCTTTTCCTTTGGGCTTGTCCCTTTAGGGGTCGCCACAGCACGTCATCTTTTTCCATGTAAGCCTATCTCCTGCATCCTCCTCTCGAACACCAACTGCCATCCCGTCTTCCCTCACGACATCCATCAACCTTCTCTTTCTTTGGTCTTCCTCAAGCTTTCTTGCCTGGCAGCTCCATCTTCATCATCCTTCTACCATTATACTCACTCACTCTCCTGTGCACGTGTCCAAACCATCGAAGTCTGCTCTCTCTACCTTCGTCTCCAAAGCATCGAACCTTGGCCGTCCCTCTGATGAGCTCATTTCTAATCCTATCCAACCTGGTCACTCCTAGAGTGAACATCAACATCTTCATTTCCGACACCTCCAGCTCTGCGTCAGTGCCACTGTCTCTCATCCATAAAAATGTTGACATTTTTGCAGATTTCTTAAAAAATAAAAACAAATATCACATCCCTAAGTATTCAGACCCTTTGCCGTGACACTCATATATTTAACTCGGGGGCTGTCCATTTCTTTTGATCATCTTTGAGATGGTTTTACACCGTCATTGGAGTCCAGCTGTGTTTGATTACAGTGATTGGACTTGATTAGGAAAGCCACACCTCTGTCTATACAAGACCTTACAGTTCACAGTGCATGTCAGCGCAAATGAGAATAAAGAGGTCAAAGGAATTGCCTGAAGAGCTCAGAGACAGAATTATGGCAAGGCACAGATCTGGCAGAGGTTACAAAAAAAATTCTGCTGCACTTAAGGTTCCTACGAGCACAGTGGCCTCCATAATCCTGAAATGGAAGACGTTTGAGACGACCAGAACCCTTCCTCGAGCTGGCCGTCCGGCCTTTACTGAGCAATTGGGGGAGAAGAGCCTTGGTGAGAGAGGAAGAGAAGATCCCAAAGATCACTGTGGCTGAGCTCCAGAGATGGAGTTGGGAGAAAGTTCTACAAAGTCAACCATCACTGCAGCCCTCCACCAGTCGGGGCTTTATGGCTGAGTGACCCGACGGAAGCCTCTCCTCAGTGCAAGACACATGAAAGCCCGCATGGAGTTTGCTAAAAAAAACATCTAAGGACTCCAAGATGGTGAGAAATAAGATTCCTTGGTCTGATGAGCCCAAGATAGAACTTTTTGGCCTTAATTCTAAGTGGCATGTGTGGAGAAAACCAGGCACTGCTCATCACCTGTCCAATACAGTCCCAACAGTGAAGCATGTTGGTGGCAGCATCATGCTGTGGGGGTGTTTTTCAGCTGCAGGGACAGGGAGAATGGTTGCAATCGAAGAAAAGATGAATGCGGCCAAGTGCAGGAATATCCTGGACAAAAACCTTCTCCAGAGTGCTCAGGACCTCAGACTGGGCCGAAGGTTCACCTTCCAATAAGACAATGACCCTAAGCACACAGGTAAAATAACAAGAGTGGCTTCAGAACAACTCCGTGACTGTTCTCGAATGGCCCAGCCAGTGCCCTGATTTAAACCCAATTGAGCATCTCTGGAGAGACCTGAAAATGGCTGTCCACCAACGTTCACCATCCAACCTGACAGAACTGAAGAGGATCTGCAAGGAGGAATGGCAGACGATCCCCAAATCCAGGTGTGAAAAACTTGTTGCATCATTCCCAAAAACACTCATGGTTGTATTAGCTCAAAAGGGTGCTTCTACTAAATACTCAGCCAAGGGTCTGAATACTTATGGCTGTGTGATATTTCTGTTTTTCTTTTTTAAGAAATCTGCAAACATTTCCACAATAAAAACTATTTCTGTCAATATGGGGTACTGGTGTGTACTTTAATGAGGGAAAAAAATAACTTTAATGATTTTAGCAAATGGCTGCAATATAACGGAGTGAAATATTTAAGGGGGTCTGAATACTTTCCGTATCCACTGTATGATACGTTATTTCACTATTTAAATTTCGGTGGGACTGAAAGACTTTTTCTTTCAGTCCGAAACAGAAAATGCACTTTTGGGCTTTCAGCCGAAATACTTCAGTGGGCTATTTCCGTTTGAGCCGTAACATTTCAGCGGCCGAAATAGCGGTGCATCGCTAAAAATATAAATAAAACAAAATAAGCAAAAACAAAATCATATCGTTATAAAACAACATAATACATCTTTATCATTATATAAAATAATATGTTATGTATATTAACACGTTTCTACATTTTATATACTATGTATATATTTTAAATAGCATAATATATAAATTATTATATAACATATATTTATATCACAACCAAATATTGATATTTCAAATAATATATCTTACATTATATTCATTACTTGCCGTATGTTTAAATGTTTTCCAACTTAAGTTGTTCCGCAAGGTTCTGAGCCACATATTGCTATCGCAGCACTTTCTCTATAAACTCCAGCGTAAATCTCAGCTTTATATATGCCATATGTACGTTGCAAGTGGCATATATGGTGTGTGTTGTTGGCATTTAAAATTATAGATAGATTTATTTAGATTATATATATCTAAATATAAATCTATTTACTATATTTAAATAATTTTCAGGACATAGTTGAGTCGTTTAGGTGTTGTCACAAGCGACACAAACGTCAGCTTTACAGATGCCGCGTCTGCTGTGCAGGTGCCGGCAGAGTCTGTCCACTTTTTGAGAAAATGCACTATTTTGTGAGTCATTTTTACACAGAATTAATATCTAACTTTTCCTCATGACCATTTTCTACAGCACGTCTAAAGAGGGTGAAAAAGGAGGTTTAAGATGTGAAAATAAGGATTATTATTTTTTACCAGGTGGTCAAAGCACCGGCAGCCACAACACGGCTAACTAACATGAGCTAATGTTACCTGCTGCTCTTAGCCTGAGACACTGAGAGGAAACACACAAAACAAGTTTTAGCAAACAAAAGGAGCACTTTGTGCATTAAAGCTTTGCTACGACTGGATGCTTATCTGGTGTAGGAAAACATTTTCTAACTTAAAATAGACACCATACATCTGTTTTAGAAAAAAGATCATCTATAATGAAGTACACACTCAACTGGTCGCCAGCCAATCGCAGGGCACATAGAAACAAACAACCATTCGCGCACACATTCACACCTAAGGGCAATTTAGAGTCTTCAATCAACCTACCATGCATGTTTTTGGGATGTGGGAGGAAACCGGAGTGCCCAGAGAAAACGCACGCAGGCACGGGGAGAACATGCAAACTCCACACAGGCGGGGCCGGGATTTGAACCCCGGTCCTCAGAACTGTGAGGCAGATGTGAAACCATTCGTTCACCGTGCCGCCACACCCTGAGCTCGTTTTTTTTAATTTAATTTATGAATGTCTTCTAATAATATACTTTCGTCTGTTCAACAAATATTTTTTCTAGAGAAAAAAAAAAAAACTTGAAAAAAATAGAATTTTTTTCTCAAATATTTTTTTTTATTTTTTATCAAAATGTGACTTTTTCATATTCTAAAAATAAGACATCTGCCATCTACATTAGTTTACATTACCTACATTTTAAATAATGACTGGGCAGGTAATTTTGTGATGACTTAATTGTTGAAGTCTTTTCTTACTGAAAATGAAATGCTTCTATCAAGTGAACTTTAATTACACAACATGTAAAGTATATGCTGATAAATATAGATTGAAAATATTTCAAGTGACTCCCTCACCTTGTGACCGGAGATCTGATGATTCTCTCAGGTTCGTCTGTGACCCTCAAAAGAAAAAAAAAAAGTGTCCATTAGAAAACAACCAGCAAAAACAACATTAAAAAACACGCTTCCTTCCTGCACAAGTTCTACCTCAACAACTCCACCAATCACAACACAGAACACGGCTACTCATCCATCACACTGATCAGTGGGCGGATGTAAACAGCACACATAATGAACATAACGACCATCCTGTCTTCACACAACAAAGTCATGTGATCTGCTTCATCTGTGTTGTTACTGATTTTATCTTCACCCCACACTGACTTGTTGTGTGACTTGTTTGCTAACAACGACAACAACGTGACGTGAGGCTGAATAAATGTGGAAAAAAAGAGCACAGGTGCATGAAGAGAAGACAGCAGAAGAATAAAAAGAATAGCAGCAGCTGAAAAAAGACGTGTAAGATGTTGATTCAATCAACAGCAGCGTAAATCCAGATTAACATCGCTAATCTTGCTGGAAAACAGCACACACTCGCTCAAGATGCACAAGCCGCCACCCTCTAAAACCACGTGCAGACATTTCCATTCTTCGGCAAAAACTCTAAACTTTAAAAGTCACCTCCACTTGTGTTGAATCACATGACAAGCAAACATGACTGAGTTTGATGAGGGCCACGCTGTTAAAAAATAAATAATAATAAATAAGAAAAAAATACTAATTGTTGCAAGTATAAAGTCTGATTTTGGTGAGTTTTGTGGGAATTATTACAAGAGAAAAGTAATTTTTGTGAGTACAAAAATTGAATAAAGCTTTTTTATTGGGAATAAAAATTTTTTAATATTTTAAGAACCAAGTCATATTTTAAAAAGATGTAGGAGTCATACTTTTGTGAGGGAAAAAAAGTCATTCTTGTGAGGAAAACCTCTCTACATTCGAGGAAAATATCACAAGAAAAAAAGTTTTCTTGTGATAGAAATAATATTGCCAGAATATAGTTGTATTTTTTGTTGTATAAAGTTGTATTTTTGCAAGAAGAAAGAGAAGTTTAAATGTTACAAGAATAAAGACATTTCTGCGAGAAAAAAAAGGTATACTCCCAGAACAATAATGTATTTTTGTACATAGTGTAATTTTACTAGAATCGTGCGAGGGAAAAAGTCAGAATAATAAATATAATAGTTACCTGAGTAAATTCATACTTTGTTCCAAAACAGCGTAATTTTACGAGAAGGTGAGAAAAATTTTTCAATATTACTAGGAGAAAAAAAACTAATTGTGACAAAAAGATCGCATTTTTAGAAAATAATTCTGTTAGTATAGTCCTAATATTTTCAGTATTTTATTTTTTTACTAGAAGTCATAATTTTGATTGCAATGACAATTAAGTTGTAGTTTTGTGCGTAAAATGTTTAAATTATTATAATTTTGACAATCACTTGATTATTATCCATCTTGAAAAAGCATTTTTTTTCTCTTAAGATTACATTTTTCTCCGAAATTAACTATTTCTTCTTTTCCGTGTGGCCTACTCCTTTGTACAAACTCATCAAACCCAATAAAGTTTCATGTCTCTTTCCTATTCTCACACACACGCATACCTGCATTATTTGGCGACAGAAGGTCCAAACATACAGACGTCCGATACTGTAGTTTCCTTTCACAAGAAACCATCTGAATTGTCCAGAAATGTTGTGCCTCATTTAGCCCACAGGTGGCGGCTCAGCAGACCACAACCAAGCCACACACATGCACCCCCATCATACACTTTCACTTTCTCGCTCTCTCTCTCTCTCTCTTTCTCTACCAGACAGACAAACAGACCGACCGACCGACTGACAAACACACACAGAAACAGTGCAGACAGACACTTGGGTCGTTTCTGGTTAGAGCTGTGCCGTGAGACACAAATTATGATTTAATTTTTTTTATAATGAATATTTATTAATATAAATAAATATTACAACAATAACAATCTTACATGTTGCTGCCAATACATGTTTGTGTGACTACAGTGGACTCCAACCAGTGATAAGGACATATAGACACACGGATAGACATACTGTGCTGTGAAAAGGTCTTGGCTCCCTTCTCAAATTATTTTATTTTTGCTTAGTTTCCCCACTTTAATGTTTAAGATCATCAAACACGTGTAAATATCAAATATAACCCAAGTGAACTTCAAATGTTGTTTTTAAATGGTGATTTAATTTATTTTATTTATTTACCTTAAGGAAAAAAAATAACTATTCAGAATTACCTGGCCCTTTGTAATGGCCCCATACACTTAATAACTGGTTGGACCATCCTCAGCAGCAACAACTGAAATCAAGTGTCTTCTATAACTGGCAAGGAGTCCTTCACATCTCTCTGGAGATATTTTGCCCCACTCTTCCTTGCAAAACTGTTTGAATTCAGCAAAAATTGATGGTTTTCGAGCATGAACGGTCTTCTAAGGACATGCCACTGCATTTCAATCGGATTCAAGTTTAGACTTTGACTAAGCCACGCCAAAACCTTCATTTTGTTTTTTAAGCCATTCACAAGTTGATTTTCTGGTGTGTTTTGGATCATTATCCTGCTGCAGAACCCAAGTGCACTTCAGATTAAGGTCACACACTGATGGCTGAACATTTTCCTACAGGATTTTCTGTTAAAGAGCAGAATTCATGGTTCCATCAATCACAGCAAGTTGTCCAGGTCCTGAAGGAGTGAAGCAGCACAAGACCATCACACTCCCATCACCATGTTTGACTGTTGGAGTAATGTTCTTTTTCTGGAATGCTGTGCTACATTTACGCCAGATCTCATGAGACACACACCTTCCAAAAAGCTCAACTTTCACCTCGTCAGAACATATAATATTCTCCCAATAGTCTTGGGAACCATTCAGATTTTTGCAAAAGTAAGACAAGCCTTTATATTCTTTTTGGTCAGCAGTGGTTTTCGCCTTGGAACTCTGGATACCGTTTTTGCCCTTGTTGTTGTGTCATTAACACTGACCTTAACTGAGCCAAGGGAGGCCTGCAGTTCTTTAGAAGATGTCCGGAGTTCCTTTGTGGCCTCCTGGATAAGTCATTGCTGTTCTCTTGGAATAATCTTTGTATGCCGGCCACTCTTGGGAAGGTTCACTGTTTAATGTTTTCTCCATGTGAGGATAATGGCTCTCCCTATGGTTTGCTGGAATCCTAAAGCTTTTTTTTAACCCTTTCTAGACCGATAGATATCAATTACTTTAATTCTTGACTGTTCTGGAATTTCTTTGGATGGTGTCATTTTGTTGCAGCATTTTTTTTTTAGATCTTTTGTCCCACTTGATTTTGTCGGGACAGATTCTGTTTAAGTGCTTTCTTGATTCAACAGGTCTGGAAGTAACCAGGCTTGGGTGTGATCAGTGAAAATTAAACAAACCGACAATTAGTTCATGATTCAACAAGGGCGGTAATTAGTTTTTCACACTGGGCCAGGTAACTGAATAGGTTTTTTTCCTGAATCAAAATCACATTTTAAAAACAGCATTTTAAGTTAACTTGGGTTATATTTTTCTGATATTTACATGTGTTTAATGATTTTTAACATTACAGTGGGGAAACTGCAAACATCTTTGAGAAGGGGGCCAATACTTTTTCACAGTACTGTATAGATGGGCAAATAGTGAGACACATAGCAGCCAGAAAAGATGGGAAAGGAAGACTTACTAACTGTATTTGTGGCCTGCGGGAGGTTGCAGCCTGACACGGATTTGTTTGAACTCTGACGCTTAGAAGGGTCAAGAGTGACCCTGGGAGAAGAGGAAGAGGTGTGGAATGACACAACAAGAGCAGTGTCAGAGCAAAGAAAGAAAGAAAGTGGGAGGGGAGGGGGGGAGGAAAACAATATGGAGTTTTAGAGGAAACAAAGCAGAAAATTGAAAAAGAAGACAGGATGGCAGATCGGCTGGTGACTGGCGAGGGGAAGCAAACGTGGTTAGACAGTCAAACAAACACGGAAAAACAATAATCAGCGGAGCGCCGCGCGTGGAAGGGAAACTTGTCCGCCTCAGATGGACGCCATCACGAGGCACCAGTCGTAAACTTGCTCAAATATGTTGTGATGTGTCACGAAAACTACAGGGATACACTTCAACACAGGAAGTGACATCATACAGTGAGATGATTCCTCAGTATGAGTGAAAACTAAGGGGTTGCTTTAATTAAACCCTCGTTTCCACAAAGCTGTATGGTTTGGATCAGTTCAGCACGCTTCTATAGTAAAAAGTTCCATAACAGTCCCACTTGGTAGCAGCGTTGCGTTGGGGTGCCAAACACAGGTGTGCACTTGTGGAAGGAGGGAGTTACACACACTGCTGTCTGTTGAACAGTTGACAGAATCTTTGTTGGTTTTCCACGTAAGAAATGGAATGGTATGTCGGAGAGCTGCAGCCAAGTGGGGACTATGGAGAGTAGCTGTGGAGAGCTAAGGCACAGCAAAAGGGTAAGCTAACATTAGCATCATTAGAACTTTTTTGCACACTTGCAAGACTCGGTTGAGCATCTCCTAGAAACAGTACCTCAGAGTATCTGCTTATTGCCAATGGAAGACTCTCAGTAGTGAATAGAGGTGTGGTGAGTTGGTACCGTGCAATGTAAAAAAGGGCAAAAAACATGGCATTTTTTTTTTTTCTAGGAGACCCGCTTCTCGCCATGTGGCGATAAGTCACAGCAAAGAGAAGAGCAGAGACTGATGGCTGAGAGAAAATGGAGCGCAATAGCCAAGTGGAAACTATGGAGCATAATATCAGAGAATCGCGGAACAGCAACAATGTAAGCTAAAGTTAGCACAAGTTACTTTTTGTCAGTTCAAGTCAAGGTTTTCACGCTTCAGAAACATTACCTCATACTGTCTGCTTTTGCCAATGAAAAAGCATCAAAGAAAAGTAGAGGTGTGCTGAGATGTTACCATGCAGTGGGAAAGCGGCGCTATGATGGCTGACACAGCTATCTCTACCCCACAGATCTGCTCAGGAGTTACCTGAACCGTACCAAACTGAACTGAACAAAACTGTACACTACGATGTCAGCCTTTTATGTAGTTTACGCAGCTATTGCCATCCCACTTGCAAGCACCTGCAATACACACACAAACCTGATCAGGATTTACCTGACGCAAACCGCAACGAATCAAACTAGAAACAAGGCTGGTACACTATGATGTTGGGCAATGTGCGCAGCTATCGCCATCCCGCTGACACACTCCTACCCCTGAAACTCAAAGCTGAAAAGGATTTACCTGAATAATACTGAACCAAACTGTACTGCCTAGTGGAAACGAGGTTAAAACCTGAGGCGGACAACTTGTCAAGCTTTACTAAAAAAAGAATAAAAGCTCACATGTTAGTAGATGAACTCTTTATGAACAAGTAGAAGTCATTAACATCAGTCCACAGTACGACATCATCCAGTACACTTTGAAATGTCCGTTTTTAGCGTGCTAATTAATTTGCCACGACGTTAGTCCACACAGTCAGCAGACGCTTTTTCTTCTCGCCATTTTCTCCCACGGCTTCTCCGCTTACCTGCGGGTCAACTTGGAGGTGAGCTTGCTGAGCAGGTTGCTGGTGGCGCGTGGGGTCCTGGCAATGGGCGGAGTGCCGCTGGTGTCGTGCGACAGTGTGGGCGAGGCCGGCGCCATGTTTAAGGGCGGCCTCCGGTCTCGGATTTGCCCGCCGTGGAAGGTGCTCCTGGCCGTGGAGCCCCGGAAGAGACGTGAGGAGGGCATGGAGGTCGAGGAGGACGACGAAGCCGACGCGCCGGTGATGCTGTGGGTGGAGGGAGAGGCGGGGGCCAACCGGTGGGAAAAGGAACTAGAAGAGGGGTTGGGGAGGGGCAGAGGATGAACAATGTTTATTTCCAGAGTGGAGTTCTAGGACGACAGTTTTCTTCTCATGAAGCAATAACGCATGTACACACCTACCCCCCAATATTACCCTCAGGCTGCTTTTCATACGCTCTAGATACCACACACACGTTCATGCATACCCACAACAGAGAAACACACAACACGCTCATGCACACAAACACCCTCCCCCCGCACACACACGCATTTCAACATGGCAATGAGCCACATGCTGCTTCACCAGGAGGAGTGGTTGGACAGAGTAAACACACAGAAAGCAGAACACGAAGTCTTCCAATGAACACGGCAGCTGCTGTCACACACAAAAGATTGAGCAGTCTCATGATCACAAAATACACAAATGGTTGCAGTTACAGTGGTACCTTTACTTACAAGTGCCCAAACCAATGGGTTTTTTGAGTTACAAGACGTCCCTCAGTTGATTATTTGCTTTGTGCTGTGAGCCAAATTTCAAGTTACTAGTGAGCTTTTTTTTTCTAAATTGGGACCTAAGAAAGGGAGTCCATACAAAGTCCACACAAAGTGAGAAAAATTTAATTATGTCTGTTCTCCCCTCCATGCCGAAACTGACAGACAGCAAAACAGAAGAAAACACAAAAACACACACACAAAAAAAGGCTGAGTGTGCTTGCTTCAAGCGGTTTATTGCTACTACCAGTTTACTGTAAAACTAAACATAAAATTTCACCTTGTGAATTTAACCAAATAACTTTGTATTACAAAAGTCCGCGAGTGAAATGCTAAAACCCAATGCAAAACAAGCTAACGAAACTAGCATTCCCTTTGCAGTAGTTACAAACCTTTAAAATACTGATATTTGAACACAAATGCAATGCGAACACAACATTTTTCTGATTAAATAAATGTTTTTTGGGGGGCTGGAACAGATCAATGGCATTTCCATTCATTTCAATGGGCAAAGTTGATTTGAAATATGAGTGGTTTGAGTTACAGTGCATCCGGAAAGTATTCACAGCACTTCACTTTTGATATGCTACAGCCTTGCTCCAAAATGGAATAAATTATTATTTTCCGTACAATTCTACACACAACATCCGTAATGACAACATGATTTTTCAAAGGCTGTATACTTATAATACTTATGTACATGTGATGTCTCAGTTCAGTTTTAATAAATTTGCAAACATTCAAAAAAAACTTTTCACATTATGGGGTGTTGGGTGTAGAATTTTGAGGGGAAAAAATGAATTTATTTCATTTTGGGATGAGGCTGTAACATAACAAAATGTGGAAAAAGTGAAACGCTATGAATACTTTGCAGATGCACCGTATGAGCGTGGTCATGGAATGAATTAAACTCCTAAGTCATGGTACCACTGCATGTAGAATAGAAAAATAACCTTTGGCCAAGGGCTACATGTTGCATCACCATTTTTAAAGACAGCTATTACCCGTCTGCACGCACATTTTCAGATGTTGAAAATATTATAATCAATATCATAAAAAATAAGTGTGTGTGTTTTGTATGCGTGTGGACCTGCACGTATTTACCCCATCAAGCAACCTGGTTTGGCATCACATTGACAAAGCCTCAGAGGCAAATGTCTGATGGGGGGCAGAGGGTGTTGATGTGGGCACTGTGCCAGTCGCCACTTCATCAACACAATGCTTTACCCTATTTAATGCACCCTCTCTCATTTTCTAACTCTCTCTTGTTTTTGAACATGCACAAAAGCAAATCAAGACAATATTATTATATATTGTAGTTACAAGATAAAAGGAAAGAAAAAAAGAAAAAAGAAAATATTCGCTAAAACTTTTCTGGAGTCAAAAAAAAAGTGGAAGTATAACCCATAGAACAGGTAATGAAACTTCCATCCATCCATTTTCTGTAGTAAATGTCCTCATTCAGGAAGCAGCTAAGCTGGAGCCTATCCTAGCTGACTTTGGGTGTGAGCTGGGGTCCACCCTGGACTGATAAGCAGTCAATCAGAGGGCACATATACACATACACACATATATATATTTACACACACACACACACACACACACACACATATATATACACACACACACACACATATATATAGAGAGAGAGAGAGAGAGAGAGAGAGAGAGAGAGAGAGAGAGAGAGAGAGAGAGAGAGAGAGAGAGAGAGAGAGAGAGAGAGAGAGAGAGAGAGAGAGAGAGAGAGAGAGAGAGAGAGAGAGAGAGAGAGAGAGAGAGAGAGACAAGAAAACATTCACTCTGAAAATTTTAGAGTCCTCATTGAACCCAACATGCACGTTTTTTGGAATGTGAGAGGAAAACCCCATGCAACAAGCAAACGCCAAACAGAAATGCCGGAAATGGAACTTAATCCCGATACTTGAATATCGTGAAGATTTATTAATTTCAGCAATACCTACAGCATAAAATGTGATGAAATGATTTTCATACTGTTCCCTCTCCAATGAGTGACTGTCAGGAGTCTTCAAAGGGCAAGTAAGTTTATTTTAATTTTATTTTAATGAGATTATGCTCGTGGTTAACTTTGAAGGTAATCTTACATTATGTTCCTCTGAGACTGACAAATCACCTGACTTGAGGCTCCAGGTAGTATAAGAGCCTGTATCCAAGCTAACATCCTGTATCTACTCAACAAGATGTGGTCGTTGCCTGCAGCAAGGAGACCAACTTTACTGGACAAGTTGAAGGTAGCAAGAAAACAGACAGCTGCAGATAAGTGGAGACTATGGGCTATAATACTGTAGTGTCCAGAGCTACGTATAAGTAAGGAAAAAGACGTGGAAGGACACGAGAAAACGGTAAAGAAAAAAGAGGTGATGGTCTCTGACAAAGAGAAACACATCGCCATCTGTCACAACAAAACACAGCTCATACTAGCTGTATAAATGCATGTGACAAGCATACATACAAACACACACAAACACGCACACACACACACACTTGTGCAGTTATAACTCTTTATCCACTCCAAACATGGGAGACAAATATATCTGGCCCAGTGTTTTTCACCCTGATCCTATTACTTGGGCATTCCAGTATTCAGAAAGGAGGGGAGATACATCATCATATATTAATATTTATAAATACTTCTCACCTGTTTTCTTTGCCATTTTGCAGCAACGAGTGTCTGTCCGTGCTGCACACGTACGTATTCCTTCGTGTCATGCCACTAGCTGAGACGTTATTCTGGGGGAGGAAAAAAAACAAAAAAAAACAACAAAGACAATCAAGAAATCAACAAGTCCAACTCAGCAAAGGTGGGTTTAGGTCACATACTGTATGTTCAAGTCTAAATTAAGTTTCAAGTCTTAACTTCAAGTTTCATCTTTGTGTGGCAAAAATCAAGCAAGTCAAATAGAGTCCCCACTAAATTTCAAGCAAGTTGTGAGTCAACTCGTTCAGTTATATATATATATAATATTATATATAAATAAAATGATAAATGGTGATAAAATGTTTTTTTTTTTTTTGCTGATCATTAAAAAAAAAAAGAAGTATATGTACACCCATAAGTTAAATAACAACTGAGTGTATATTGCAGCCATTTGTTAAAATAATTTTTCATGAGGTCAAAGGAACTGCCTGAAGAGCTCAGAGACAGAATTGTGGCAAGGCACTGGTCTGGCCAAGGTTACAAAAACATTTCTGCTGCACTTCAGGTTCCTAAGAGCACAGTGGCCTCCATAATTATGAAACGAAAGACGTTTGGGACGATGAGCACCGTTCCTAGAGCTGGCCGTCCGGCCAAACTGGGGGAGAAGAGCCTTGGTGAGAGAGATAAAGACGAACCCAAAGATCACTGTGGCTGAGCTCCAGAGATGGAGTTGGGAGAAAGTTCTACAAAGTCAACCATCACTGCAGCCCTCCACCAGTCGCGGCTTTATGGCAGAGTGACCTGACGGAAGCCTCTCCTCAGTGCAAGACACATGAAAGCCCGCATGGAGTTTGCTTAAGAAAAAAAAAAAAAAAAAAAACACCTGAAGGACTCCAAGATGGTGAGAAATAAGATTCTCTGGTCTGATGAGACAAAGATAGAAATTGTTGGCCTTAATTCTGAGTGGCACGTGTGGCGAAAACCAGGCACTGCTCATCACCTGTCCAATACAGTCCCAACAGTGAAGTATGGTGGTGACAGCATGCTGGAGGGGTTTTTTTCAGCTGCAGGGACAGGGAGACTGGTTGAAATCAAAGAGAAGATGAATGCGGCCAAGTACAGGGATATGCTGGACGAAAACCTTCTCCAGTGCTCAAAACCTCAAACTGGGCCAAAGGTTCACCTTCAAAAAAAGACAATGACCCTATGCACACAGCTAAAATACAGAAGGAGTGGCTTCAGAACAACTACGTGACTTCTTGAATGGCCCAGCCAGAGCCCTGACTTAAACCCAATCAAGCATCTCTGGAAAGACCTGAAAATAGCTGTCCAACGTTCACCATCCAACCTGACAGCACTGGAGAGGATCTGCAAGGAGGAATGGCAGAGAATCCTCAAATCCAGGTGTGAAACACTTGGTGCATCATTCCCAAAAACACTCATGGCTGTATTAGCTCAAAAGGGTGCTTCTACTAAATACTGATCAAAGGGTCTGAATACTTATGGCTGTGTGATATTTCAGTTTTTCTTTTTTAATAAATCTGCAAAAATTTCAACAATTCAGTTTTTTTTCTGTCGATATGGGGCGCTGTGTGTACATTAATGAGGAAAAAAATTTACTTAAATGATTTTAGTAAATGGCTGCAATATAACAAAAAGTGAAACATTTAAGGGGGTCTGAATACTTTCCGTACCCACTGTACATATTACACACACACACACGTATATATGACTCAATTGGAAAAGCTATTATAAACAGAAACAAAAAGCATGGCAGCCACAAGCATAAACAGTTCAACTGTTGAATAAAATATGTAGCATAGACAGATCAGAGAACACGAACCTGTCTTACAAAATGAATGCACGTTTATGCATGCAGTTTGTTTTTTGCTGTTAAAATATAACTGGAGGTACCTGTCTAATGGAGAATTGCGGTAAATTGTAGTAGTTAACATTATTTTGATAATGTTGCCAGAATGTAGCCACCCTTAAAAATCTAGAGTTATGGCAAAACAAAAAATGGAAACATCATCTGCATTACTCCTTTCTCCTTATTACTTTATTTTAATCACTCATTCCGGTGGGTCATTTAGAACCACTGACTCAATTTATAATGACACGAATGACACTTGTCCTCGTTGTTATTAGTTTACAGGTTATTTTTCATATGCTGTGGTGACCACGTTAAAAACCTGTACGTGATATTACATTACAGAAATAAAATGTAAGATAATGAGCTGTGTTATTGCAAGTTATGTTAGGATATGTATAACTTCACTCAGGGCTCGTGTCTGCGACCAAATTGGTCGCATTTGCTACCTTTTTTTAGCTCGTACAATAAAACTTTCATCTAGTCGCACTTGCGCAGTGCATTAAAGTTGCCTTTTTTCCACCTGCAATCTCATCTTCCGGCACGCTTTCCAGTTGTGAAGAGAGTGTGCCGTCTTGAAAATTGTTATGAATCTCATTTGAGTTAGAAACGACCCACGCCAATGCTGCAACATTGGCAGCTTCTTCTAGATTGTACATGTGCTATAATACACAGCACCGTCGCATACACACGCACCACGTGCGTCACAGACAAAACTTTGTGACGTTTTGTAATTTAAAAATGCATCTATCGCAGATTATTTTGGAAAAACATATGAGAAAAGAGATGAGGATGCTGGTGGTGACAGAGAGCAAACAAATGGTGCCAAATCATACGGTACTCATGATGAAACATCGGCTGGCCAGCAGGTGAAGAAAAAAATAAGTATATAGTACAGTACAAATTCATGTGACCAAAAATTTCCGCCAGCTGAAAATGGTCTAAAAGTGAATTTTTGGTAACAGACTGAAATGCTTTTATCACTCAAACATCCCTGAGACGGGACGCTGTGATGATGTGAGGAAAAACGGCGACCAGTTCGCACTTGAATGGATAAAATGGGTATGAATTCGGTTTAGCTTCAAGTTGATAAGGATACTGCAGGCGCTGGGCTTTCTAAAATCAGCCCGTTTAAAAAGCGACACAGAGGGAATGGAATAAGTGGTGACTATTTGGACCGTGCTCACTGCAGTACTCATTAATTATAAAAAATGTTTACAAAGACAAGTGCAGAGGTGGGTAAAGTACCCAAATATTTTACTAAAGTAAGAGTACTGTTACTTTAGAATAATATGACTCAAGTAAAAGTAAAAAGTAAAGAATTACTTGAGTAAGAGCAAGAAAGTACTCAGTGAAAAAACTACTCAAATACTGAGTAGTGAGTAACTTCTGATTTTTTTTTATTTTTTTTTTAAATCAGAGCATGAACGTCAAATAAAATAAAATTTGTACAACTCAACTGATTTCTTTTTGTATCTTTTTGAGAGGGGAGGTAAAAATAAACAACTGAAATAGACTTGAATGTGACTGACTTGAACTTGATGTTTAACTTGTCTTCTTGGCCAGATCACGATTGCAAAAGGGATGTTCTGCTTTAAATTGTCTTTTACCTGGTTAAATAAAGTTTAAATTAAATAAATAAAAATAAATCTGGTTACACAGGATGCACTCCCTCTTATAACTGGCATGTGGCTGTGTTCAGAAGCAACAGATCACATTCAAACTCATGTTCAATGGGAGTCCACACTCACCTGCCACCATTTCAATTTTGAAGTGGAAAAAAAACACATGCATATGGCCTTACAGAAACATTATTTGCTTTATCCACTAAAATTAGGTTTTACACGATCAGGATTTTTGGGGCCGATCAGCGAGTTTTAAAAAAACGATAACCGATCACAAGATGGAGTAATGTGTCTATTTAAATGACTTGTTCATTTACTTAATTGCTCAAAAAATTATATTGACAAATATATCTTTGTTCATCTATTTATGCCAGTGAGGCATAGTGACAGACAGAACAAATACCGTAAATGCTCTTCTATTAGATGGCAGGAAGTACATATAGTAATTAATGTATCCAATTTTTGTGACATTTTTGTTTGTTGATCTGCCGTGAGATTTTTCAATTGTAAAATATGTGTCTTGGCTACATAAAGGTTGGAAATCACTGCTCTAGTCAGGTCATGTATTCTAATCAGTCAGGTCAAACCAACATTACAGAAATAATGGGTGCTAACTTACTGTAATTAAATTACTTTATTGTAATTACATTACTTCACACACACCGTAACTTTAGAGCATGATTCAACAGAACGCCGGTACAACTGTTAGCGATAGCACTAGCTTGCTAGGCTACATAACGTTTTGTTGCCTGCCTTGCGAGCCGTAACGTATTAAAAGTACGTGAACATACCTCAACCAATCCTTGAATTAAAGTCCTCTCCCGAGCACCGGTGACCACCAACACACGTTTTTCCCAATTTAGTTCTTACAATACACACGACGCGATCGATTGTTGTTGTCGTGGCAACGAGTGTATCTGGTCGCGTTTTGAGTTTACAAGATAAAGCCCACTGATCATAAAAAAAACGGGATGTGGTGGTATCGGAATACAAGATTTTATTGCAGTAGCCTGACATAGTGCAATCGTGAAAGACCAAATTTGTCTTGTCGTCTGATCCACGCATTACGTGTTGTCTGTCTCAGACGTGTTGTCTGTCCCACACCGCCGTTTTGTTTTTTTGGCGGTCATATATTTACAGTACTACATCAAAAGACATGTGACAAGGCTAAAATAAACTAGCTTTTGGATTCAAATATACTGTGCACTATGGCAACGCGGAGTAAATGTCTTTTGCGAAGCCGATCAATCGACCAATTATGACATTAAAGCCGATCAGCCGTGACTTTCTTGTATGAACTTGAGTCAAAACATCACTGTGGGAATCACGGTAAATCGGAGCAGCGGCGCCCGATGCAGAAGTCGAAAACCAAAGTCTAAAGATAGATCGCACACGCAATTAGTGATAAAGGAAAGTAGCGAGCTTCATGTCGATTATTGTAACAGAATAAAACTCTCTTCAACATGTTTGTATGTGCCCTGCGATTGGCTGGCAACCAGTTCAGGGTGTACCCCGCCTCCTGCTCGAAAATAGCTGGGATAGGCTTCAGCACTCCCGCGACCCTTGTGAGGATAAGCAATACAGAAAATGGATGGATGGATGGTTACTTGAGTAAATGTAACGGGAGTAAATGTAACGCGTTCCTACCCACATCTGGACAAGCGTGAGCTGTCAATTCATCTGGACACGTTATTAATCGGCATCTCAAAATTACGAGGGTGTGTGGGTGGGGAGGAGGTCCAATACCGCTAACTGCAAAGATTGCCTGCTTAATTTGTCTCTCGTTTCCATTTCACTAGTTATAACAAACACTGTCATGGAGCTAACAAATCCGTCTCTCTGTCTATCTAGCTACTGTTTTTAAAGTAATCTTCCCAACCCCGTTGATAAAAGTTAAAGAAACCCAGACTGCTTTAATGAGGATTGTATAGGAAAACAAACTATCATTAACATAAAATGCAATAATTGCTGTAGAAATTATTTATTTATTTTCTGTTTAGGACTATGATTTTAAATAGGTAAATTGGCTTGTTTTGCTAGTAAATCAATTGCAAAATCTGAATAATCAAATGATAAAATCGTGCTTGTGATTTTTGGAAAAAAATAAATAAATAAAAAATAAAACATATATATATATGGTGGTACACTTATGCAATCGTTTTTAGATTTATTCATGTCAATCCCATTGCTGTGGTAATGCTTAAAATTAAGTGGTTTTCCCAGGAGAAGTAGGTTAGTAGGCCTCATTATGACCTGGCCCCTCTGAGTCAAAAATTTTTTCAAATAAAAGTAAAGCCTTGGTTTTTGATTTTGGTTGTTTTTTTTTTTAAAATAGTTGACCTGTTTTGTCAGCCACTGCTTGTTGCAGACAATTTTCTTGTTCACAGTAAAATATTTTGCAAATATATCTCAAATCAGTCAATGTTTACTTAAGACGATACTATGGTATGCCATGGTCATGCTGTACCTACTCAAAAAAGGGTGTGACCAAATCATGTGCTGGTGCGACCAATTGAAAAAGTTGGCCACACCAGTGCTACCAGTGCAGAGGTTAGTGTATAGCCCTGTCATCTAACTTGTTGACACTATCATGTGTTTCAAGTATAAGTCGTGTCTTTCACAAGTTTTAGACAAGCAAGTCGCAAGTCCTAAAACTGCCGACTCCAGTCTGACTTTGAGTCAAGTCATGTGACTTGAATCTTCCACCTCTGCAACCCTGTATGGAGGGAGACGAGCATTTAAATACATTAAAGAGTTCATGTCAGGTTAATCTGGCTACTGTTTTAGTTAACTGAAATCTGACACGTTAATCTCAACATATGCCCGCCCACATGGACTCGTATCGTAATTGGACTGAATTGTATTATACCTGGAGCAAACCGTATCATATGATCACACATACCATATTGAATCGTACCTCGAACGAATGGTAATGTATCATAACTGGAGTATTCTATTCTTATTGATTGAGTTGTATAATAACTGGAGTAAACTACTGTAGATCAATGGATTGTAATTGGAATGAATTGTATTGCATCGTATTGAGTTAATTGACTGCTTTTGTCATCGAGTGAACTGTAACTACAGTGAATCGTATTGTATAGAGTTGCATTGCATTGTAATTGGAGTGCATCGTATGCATCAAAATTGGAGTGATTCAAAGGCTATCATCATTGGGTTGAATCATATTGCGACTGGAGTGAATTGTATCACAACTGGAGTGAATCATATTGTACCCGATCACATCGCATGGAAAATGGCTTGAATTCTATTTATCATAATTGGAGTGATTCGACTGGAGTGAATCGAATATTATTGTCATTGGCGTTAACTGTATTGTAACTGTACTGAATTGTATTGCAATTGTGAGTGAATCGTATCGTGTCACAATTGTGAGTGAATTGTATCGCAATTGGAGTGAATGGCATTGTAAGTACAGTAAACTATCGTAATTGAAAGATCACAAATGGAGTGAATTGTATACATGGCAAGAAAAGAGTATTCTTGAGTATTTAACCACATTAAAGAGTTCACCTCAGGTTAATCTGGCTGCTGTTTTAGTTCCCTGAAATCTGCCACATGCTAATCTCAACAACACATGGCTGCATGGATTTGAATGTAACTTGACTGTAAAATATAAATGTTTAAATATTTTCCGACTGTACCGTGGCAGAGTTGGCATCCTTGCGTCTGTTGGGAATCTCGGCTTTGTTGGGATTGTGAGCAGAGCTGACCATTGGACTGGAGGGTGTCGGGATGCTCCGAGAGCCAACGGCATTGTTGCTGGGTTTACGGACAGAGAGCCTCTCCTCCTTGAGCCCAGCTGCTTCTCCCACACCGCTAGGGCTTCGCTTGGGATGAGCCGACCCGGGTGCTGCCGGACCACCTACAAAACAAGGGATGTAAGCCAATGAAGACCACTTTGAGGCCGTAATGCTATGACGTCATCAAGTCATACAGAAGTCAGAGTGTCGTCTCTGGCGCTGGTAGGTGGAGACGCTGCGTTGTGGCTTCTGGGCTGAGGAGGAAGAAGTAGCACCAGAGGAGGAAGTAGAGTGTTTGCTGGTACCATTGGCGATGGCGCCGGGCCTGACGCGAGCCAGACTGAGACTGCTACCCGACCGGGTCACACTGTTTTCGACCTGAGAAAACAGACAGTGACTGCAATGAGTTTTGTAGTAGTGTTTTATTGGGATGGTAAAGAGCACGTCATAGAAGAAGTGGCCCTAAGAGAGAGTAGAGTGGCTCTACGTTTTGGAGGCAAGAATTCTAGATCGCTGTAATTGGGTTAAATCGTACCCAAATTGAAGTAGAATAGTATCGTAACTGAAGTGAAAGGGGTTCTTCCTTATCATATATCGCAGTGCACTGGATCGTAATTAAACTGAATAATATGTAATGTCCAGTATTTGGAGTCAATTGTAATTGGATAGAATCATATTGTGATTGGAGTAAATTATATTGTAACTAGAGTAAATCCTATCCGCACTGTATCACAATTGGAATAATTCGGATTTTAAATGGACCAAATCGTATTTGGAGGAAGTTGTTTTTCAGTTAGTGAATTGGATGGTACAGTGGTACGGAAAGTATTCAGACCCCCTTAAAATTTGTACTTTTTTATATTGCAGCCATTTGCTAAAATCATTTAAGTTAATTTTTCCCCACATTAATGTACACACAACACCCCATATTGACAGAAAAAAACAGAATTGTTGAAATTTTTGCATTTTTATTAAAAAAGAAAAATTTAAATATCACATAGCCATAAGTATTCAGACCCTTTGCTCAGTATTTAGTAGAAGCACCCTTTTGAGCTAATACAGCAGTGAGTCTTTTTGGGAATGATGCACCAAGTTTTTCACACCTGGATTTGGGAATCATCTGCCATTCCTCCTTGCAGATCTTCTCCAGTTCTGTCAGGTTGGATGGTGAACGTTGGTGGGCAGCCATTTTCAGGTCTTTCCAGAGATGCTCAATTGGGTTTAAGTCAGGGCTCTGGCTGGCCCATTCAAAAACAGTCACAGAGTTGTTCTGAAGCCACTCCTTTGGTATTTTAGCTGTGTGCTTAGGGTCATTGTCTTTTTTGAAGGTGAACCTTCGGCCCAGTCTGAGGTTCTGAGCACTCTGGAGAAGGTTTTCATCCAGGATATCCCATGTACTTGGCCGCATTAATCTTTTCTTCGATTGCAACCAGTCTCCCTGTCCCTGCAGCTGTAAAACACACCCGCAGCATGATGCTGCCACCACCATGCTTCACTATTGGGACTGTATTGGACAGTGGATGAGCAGTGCCTGGTTTTCTCCACACATGCCACTTAGAATTAAGGCCAACAATTTCTATCTTGGTCTCATCAGATTAGAGAATCTTATTTTTCACCATCTTGTAGTCCTTCAGGTGTTTTTTAGCAAACCCCATGCAGGCTTTCATGTGTCTTGCACTGAGGAGAGGCTTCCGCCGGGTCACTCTGCCATAAAGCCCCGACTGGTGGAGGGCTGCAGTGATGGTTGACTTTGTAGAACTTTCTCCCGTCTCCCGACTGGAGAGAACGGCCCTCTCACCAAGGCTCTTCTCCCCCAATTGCTCATTTTGGACGGACGGCCAGCTCTAGGAAGGGTTCTGATCATCCCAAACGTCTTCCATTTCAGGATTATGGAGGCCACTGTGCTCTTAGAAACCTTAAGTGCAGCAGAATTTTTTTTGTAACCTTGGCCAGATCTGTGCCTTGCCACAATTCTGTCTCTGAGCTCTTCTGGCAGTTCCTTTGAGCTCATGATTCTCATTTGCTCTGACATGCACTGTGAGGTGTAACGTCTTATATACACAGGGGTGTGGCTTTTCTAATCAAGTCCAATCAGCATAATCAAACACAGCTGTACTCCAATGAAGGTGTAGAACCATTTTAACGATGATCAGAAGAAATGGACAGCACCCGAGTTAAATATATGAGTGTCACAGCAAAGGGTATGTTAAATCATACAAGGAATCAAAAGTTATTGTATTGTATTGCATTGTAATATGAGTGAATAGTATTGTAACTGGAGTGAATCATATCACAATGCATCATAATTGCTATCAGATTGTACCAGATCGCAAAAGGAATTAATAGTTTCATATCGTATTCAAAATGAATTGTATCGTAGCGCAACATATCGTAATTGCAGTGAATTGAATCTTATCATACCGCATCTTTATTGGGGTGAGTCGTATTATAAGGCATTGTTGTTGTAGTGAATTACACCATATCGTATGACATCGTAATTGGATTGAATTGTATCATGTCATAATTGGAGTGAAACAGACTGTATTGTATCGCGATATAATTGGGAGTGAATCGTATCTTAATTGGAGTGGCTTGTATCGTATTGCAACTCATCGCAACTAGATTAAATCGTATCGTATCTCAAGTAAATGATCATTTCAATCATATTTGGCGTGAATCATATAGACAACGTCAAGCCCATATGCCATACTTGCCTCACTCTTGCGTGCTAGCAGCAAGTACGTGGCAGTCACCTCATTGTACTTGTGACTGACCAGGGAATCTCGGATCTCCTCCCTGGTGAAGCCCATCCCTACCATCACATCTGCAACACCAGGTTTCAAAGTCACGCAGGCTTCAATTCAGTGTTTGCATCATTCCGAGGGTCTTTTGTGGGGGTTTTACTGACCGATGCGGGCAGTGTCGTCGAAGTCCTCCTCGGGCTCTTTGTGAGGTTTCAGCTCCTCTCCGTCATAGCTCACGTTCAACCACTTGTCTTTCATGATTTGCTGGTAAAGACACCAGGGAAATAAGTGAGTATGTATTATTAGATCTTGTCATGTCTACAAGATAGGGCCGGGCAAAATGGCCTTAAAAAAATCTCAGATTTTAATCCATGTTTTCCCCTTCGCGTCCCCATAAAATGACAATGTCAGTACAGCACTCGTAGGAGTAGTTTTGCTCTTTGTTTTGTTCCCTTTTGGAACATGCTTTATTTCTCCTAAAACCAAATTAGCTTTGGAACAGTTTTGCTGTACTTTTCCCTGCATCAACAGCAATAATGGAAATGCATAATTTTTTTGAAACAGATAATGTCAAAATTAGTGCTTCTTGGAAAATGTCCCATTTGTCAGAAAATAAATTTAAACACTATCCTTAATAGATCGGCATTTGAAATGTTCAACAATTAAACATAAAATCAGCCAGAAAACTGCATGACTGGTCCATGTCTGGACAGAGGTACTGTAAATGGTCAACAATGAGGTTAAAATTTACAATTAATAGAGGAATTGGTGTTTTGAATATATTTAAAGGATGAGAGAATGTCTCTCTTGCTGATTCGATTATCAGATCACTAATTTAAAGCGCTGTGAAAAAGTATTGCCGCTCTTTTCAAATTCTTATATATTTGTTTAGATTTTCTTTTCAAATTCTTATATATATTTTTTTTTATATTTCCCCACTTTTAATGTTTATGATCATCAAACACATGTAAATATCAGACAAATACAACCCAAGTGAACTTAAAATGCAGTTTTTAAATTTTGATTTCATTTACTAAGGGAAAAAAAACTATTCAAAGTTACCTGACCCTGTGTGAAAAAGTAATGCCCCCCTAAACCTCATAACTGGTTGGACCATCCTCAGCAGCAGCAACAGTTGAAATCAAGCGTTTTCTATAACTGACAATGAGGCGTTTACATCTCTGTGGAGATTCTGGCCCACTCTTCCTTGCAGAATTGTTTGAATTCAGCAAAAATTTAGTTTTTTTTTTCAGCATGTACTGCCTTTTTAAGGTCATGCCACTGCATTTCAATTGGATTCCAGTCTGGATTTTGACAAGGCCACTCCAAAACGTTCATTTTTGTTTTCTTAAGCCATTCTGAAGTTGACTTGCTAGTGTGTTTTGGATCGTTATCTTGCTGCAGATCCCAAGTGTGCTTCAGCTTGAGGTCACAAACTGATGGCTGAACATTCTCCTTCAATAATTTCTATTCTAGAGCAGAATTCATGGTTCCATCAATCACAGCAAGTTGTCCAGGTCCAGAAGGAGAAAAGCAGCCCAAGACCATCAGACTACTACCACCATGTTTGACTTGTCTGTATGACGTTCTTTTTTGAAAATGCTTTGCCACATTTTTGCCAGATGTAATGAGACACACGCCTTCCAAAAAGTTCAACTTTCATCTCATCAATCCATATAATATTCACCCAAAAGTCTTGGGAATCATTCCGATGCAAAAGTATGATGGACCTTCATGTTACTTTTGGTCAGCAGTGGTTTTTGCCTTGGAACTCTGCTATGGATGTCATTTTTTCCCAGTCTCTTCCTTATTGTTCTGTCATGAACACTGACCTTAACTGAGGCAAGGGAGGCCTGCAGTTCTTTAGAGGTTGTCCTGAGGTCCTTTGTGACCTCCTGGATTAGTCATTGCTGTTCTCTTGGGTATTCTCTGTAGGCCGGCCACTCCTGGGAAGGTTCACCACTGTTCCATGTTTTCTGCAGGTGATGATAATGGCTCTCCTTACGGTTCGGTGGAATCCTAAAGCTTTAAAAATGGCTTTTGTAAAACTTTTCAGACTGATAGATGTCAATTACTTTAGTTCTCGACTGTTCTGGAATTTCTTTGGATCGTGTCATTTTGCTCCATCTTTTTTAGATCTTTTGTCTGACTTGATTTTGTCAGGACATATTTTGTTTTGAGTGATTTCTTGATTGACCAACTGTAGGTAATCAGGCTTGGGTGTGATCAGTGCAAAGTAACCAACAATTGTGATTTGCCACAATTAATTTATGATTTAACAAGGGGGGTAATTACTTTTTTCACACAGGGCCAGGTAACTTTGAATATATAGGTTTTCCTCAATAAATGAAATCACCATTTAAAACAGCAATTTAAGTTCACTTGGGTTATATTTGTCTGGTATTTATATTTGTTTGATGATCCAGCCATCCATTTTCTTCCGCTTCTGAGGTCTGGTCACGTGGGCAGTAGCTTTAATAGGGAAGCCCAGACTTCCCTCTCCCCAGCCACTTCAACCAGCTCTCCCTTTGGTTCCCGAGGCGTTCCCAGGCCAGCCGGGAGAGGTAGTCTCTCCAGCATGTCCTGGGTCGTCCCCGAGGTTTCCTCCCGGTGGGACATGCCCGGAACACCTCACAAGGGAGGCGTCCAGGAGGCATCCTAATCAGATGCCCAAGCCCCCTCATCTGCCTCCTCACAATGCAAAGCAGTAGCAGCTCTACTGTGAGCCCCTCCCGGATGACTTGAGCTTCTCACCCAATCTCTCAGGGAAAGCCCGAACACCCTGCGGAGGAAACTCATTTCGGCCGCTTGTATCCGGGATCTTGTTCTTTCGGTGACCCGCGTCCAGGCGAGGGAAAACGAGATCCGATATTTTTCATCGTCACAAGGGGTCTTTGAGTTTATGTTTGGTGAGCTCAAACATTAAAAGTGGGGAAACTATGCAAAAACATAAGAATTTGAGGAGACAAATATTTTTTTACAGCACTGTAGGTACGTAAAAGCAGCACTGTAGGTACGTTCCAAACAGCAAGTGGGTCCATGTGTCTGTTGTCGAAGAGTTGCACTGCACCTCCTTCTGTTCTTTCTTGAACTCATTCACTGCCATCCTTCCGAGTTAACATGGATATTTGACTTCTAAAGCTGTCAATGGCAGTGATTGTGTTAATGTAGCGTTGTACAGGTGAGGCAAGCCAACGTCAGCATATTTGCAGCTTGGAAGCACATACCTCGGTTTAAAAGTTTCCAATGTGGATAAATGACTGCTTTTGCAATGTATAAATGTCTTTGGCAATGTTGAGTGCGACTGCCTTCCACTGTGCTCCTTTTTGTAATACAAAAAGGTTTTCTCATGGTGTCTGTTTCTTAGCAGAAATTAGCTGCTGTTGCTTTTAAAACAAAAATAAATAAATAAAAAATCATCAGAGGGGTCAGAAATGTCACTAAATATAGCTACCAAATTGCTAAGTTGGCAACACCGACGGTGCTTTCGTAAACTAGCACCACTATGTTCACAGAACATGTCGTTGTTCAGTGGGGTTGCACTGTGAACTGGGGCAGACGCAATAAAAAAACAAAGAAATAACAGATTGCACTGATAAGTAAACTTGAATTATTAGCCCAGCCCTACTACAAGAGTCCCTGGTCACCTCCAGCGAACAGCGCTTGGATGGGTTGAGGACAAGAAAGCGGCGCAAGATTCCCTCACAGTCTGTAGACATGTAGAAGGGCACGCGATATTTCCCTCTCAGGACACGCTCACGCAGCTCCTGAATGCAACACAAATTCAGATGAGTTTCGGCCACAGAGACAATGATACTTGAAAGAACAACCACAACCTATGCCCACCTTCAGGTTTTGGCCGTCAAAGGGGAGCGAGCCGCTGACCAGTGTGTAGAGGATGACGCCCAGGCTCCAGATGTCCACCTCGGGGCCGTCGTACTTCTTGCCCTGGAAGAGTTCAGGTGCGGCATAGGGTGGAGAGCCGCAGAAGGTGTCCAGCTTGTTGCCCGCCATGAACTCATTACTGAAGCCAAAGTCAGCGATTTTGATGTTGGAGTTGGCGTCCAGCAGCAGGTTCTCCGCCTAAATGGTAGATCACAACAGATGATGTCATAGTGGCACATGTTTTTACATGTCCCCAAAATGTTTTTACATCTGAAGTAGCAGATAAATGTGCTTAGGCAGGGGAGGGCAAAGTGTGATCCGTGCCATTCTTTTATTTAACAATATTATTTTATTATATAAAATAATTGAAACTATCCATAATAAAATAAGGTATCCTTGGGTCCTTTGATCAACAATGGGATTAAAAAAATGTACAATTACTATATGAATTGCTGGGCGGCACAATGGCCGACTGGTTAGCACATCCGCCTCACAGTTCTGAGGGCTGAGGTTAAAATTCCGGCCCCAACTGTGTGGAGTTTGCTTGTTCTCCCTGTGCTTGCGTGGGTTTTCTCCGGGGACTCCGGTTTCCTCCCACAACCCAAAAACATGCACGGTAGTGCATGAAGAGTATAAAAGTCCATTAATTGAAGACTTTAAATTGCCTGTAGGTGTGACTGTGAGTGTGAATGGTTGTTTGTTTATATGTGCCCTGCGATTGGCTGGGAACCAGTTCAGGTTGAACCCCGCTTCTCGCCCAAAGATAGCTGGGATAGGCTCCAGCACGCCTACGACCCTAGTGAGGATAAGCGGTACAGAAAATGGATGGATGGATATGAATTGCTATTTTTTAAAATAGATTTGAAGAGATGGGAGAATCTCTTTTGCTGCTGTTTGTCAACTTCTGTTTCTATGCGAGCGTGGTCATGTTGTTGAGTGAATTAACTGCAGCAGAGTGTTTAATCTACAACCAACTCCACACACATGACAGAATCCCTAACAATTAATCAATTATTAAGTCCAACAACTTTCTCTACATAAATTGTGTCCGTCAAATATTATACTGTGGTGTGTGTGCTCACCTTCAAGTCTCTGTGAACAATGTTCTTCTGATGGCAGTAGTGCACAGCTGAAACGATCTGTGTAAAGACAATAAAACATGCTTCACGTACAGTAGACAATATACAATGAAGAATTTCACAACCACTGTTGTGAAATTCACTAACTTTTTACAGTGTATGATGCAGCAAACGTGTATTTTTTTCTTATTTATCATGAACTAGTGGGTTGAAGTTGGAACCAACCTGTCGGAACTTGCCGCGGGCCTCTTTCTCCTTCATGCGGCCGTGAGCCACGAGGTAGTCAAACACCTCCCCTGCGAGTAAAGACAAAAAAAACAACATCAGTGACATTTATTGCAGTGTAAAACAACAACAGTATAGTAATAGTGCAAAATGACACCAGCTCTTTTCCGGGGAACTGAGAACTCCACAAACAAGAACAGTGGAGGAGAATTGGGGTGTCCTTTTTTTGATAAGAACGACTAGTTGTATTTAAGAAGAGACTGAGGGCACCGCTGCAGCAAAGTGGAGACTGCGGAATAACCTTTAGGAAAGGAATTCGCAACATTCACATTCCACGTTACGAAAAATTGCCTTTTTAATCTGGACACTCTAGGGTGTGGCCCGCTTCTTGCCGAAAGTCAGCTGGGATAGCCTCCGGCTCATCAAATGGATGAATGGACCTAGCTTTGTCCCTAGTTGTCATGGCTAATGGAAGCCATATTTGGGGGTGTAAAAAAATAGGGGGTGTGGAAAAAAAACTGTAGGGGAAAAAAATACATAATTTGTCTCCTTTACATGTCCTTTCTTCAGTAATACACCAAAAGCACATTTTATCTTTGCGAACTCCAATACAGTGGTGTGAAAAAGTGTTTTGGTCTGCTTCACTTTATCAGGCAGGTCCTATTTAAGTGATTTGAGAACAGACTTGGTAGTATCAATCCTGGGTGTGGCTCGAGAAATTGAACTCGGGTATGATAAACTACAGTTTTGTTTTGACAAGGGCGGCAATCACTTTTTCACACAGGGTCATGTAGGTTTGGATTTTGTCTGCCATAATAATAACAACCATTTTAAATTCACACCACTGTAAGTTGAACATCTGTAGTTTATGTAAATATTTATCCATCTGGCGAAAAAAGGAAAGCCACAATCTGGTCTTGAATGTTGGGCCAAACAACTGAAGGTGAGTCACCAACCCACACAGTACATGACATTTTTTCTCTTTTTTATTTTTTTATTTTTTTAAACTAAGTCACAAGACCACTCCAGCCTGTGATGTGGACTTCTTTATTGTGTAAGTAGATTAACATTGGCTGCTGTCAGTTCATGTGATGTTGAGTTTGTGAGTGTTCGTCTCCCATTTGTACTAGCTCCTTGTTAGAAATTGGAAGCACAACAGCAAAAAGATGAAAGAAGAAAGGTAAATTCAAAGTGCATGGGAAACAGCAAGTTTTCGCTTTAATTGTGTGGTCATACGTGATAAAAATGACAAAATTGCGACAGACCTGGAAAACCCTCACCCTTTGATATGTGGTGGTTGTGAGTCAATTGGGTTTGTTGCATGTTAATTATTGACTTTGGTAGCTGTTCACGGTAATTTTGTTTATGGTGAATATCAACTGTTTTTGAGCAGTTATGAGCAGTGAAAAAAGACAAAATGGTGAATGAAAGATGAAACAAACAACGATGGGTCACCATTCCCCACTGATACGTGCCAATGAGGAGGGTAAAGCAGGGAACATGCATAGCTACAATCTGGGCCAAATTTTTGCAATTTTCCTCTTTTACGATCAAAAGTCTTGAGCGACTATCCTGTGGTGTGGGGCGTGTTAAGAGAGATTTTTTTCTCCCTGATCTGCTCAGAAAACAGTGGGGCCAACAATCATAAATGTTAAACCTGTTCAATAGTTACAACTGCAAATCGATTGTGATGCAAATAGCAATGGTAGCCAACAAGGAAGCTCACTGAATGTGGCACTGTTGCAAAACACAAAAGGAAGAGCAACTGGTTTTGTTGAGCGTTTGTGTAACGTGTCCTTCAAGTCATTTACCACAAGTAAAAGCTTCACTCTCTTACCTCCACTGGCATACTCCATGATCAGGTACAGAGTCTTCTCAGTCTCTATGACCTCAAAAAGCTGGACTGTAACACACACACACACACACACACACACAGAAAAGCAGGTTTCACAAAATAAAGCCTGCCAATAAAGACAACCTCAAAAGTAACTCACCTATGTTGGGATGGTTGAGGGTTTTCATGATGCGTACCTCGCGAAAAAGCTGAAAAAAAAGACCCTAGATCATCAAAGAGACTCATATTCATACATGCACATGGAGCCATCTTTGGTTTCCCCTTGGGGAGTGTGATAGCTGTACAGTAGGCCTCTATCCCTGGGTGTTTTCGCTACTACCCCCTCATCCATTCATCATGGTGCTTGAGACTGCTGTCTCATCCCACCTCACTGCCCCACGCTTCTGCCTCATTATAATGCATTTTGCAGAATGTTGGGTTCAAAGACGAAATGGTTTGATGCCCGCAGAATTAGAAAACGTGACGACAAGCTGCTGAACTCAAACACTTAAAAGACCCAGTAGTCATTTTGGTGTTTTTTTTTCTAAATACATTAAATATGTGGTGGCACGATGGACGACTGGTTAGCACATCTGCCTCACAGTTCTGAGGACCCGGGTTCATATCCGGCCTCGCCTGTGTGGAGTTTGCATGATCTCCCTGTG
Source organism: Phycodurus eques (assembly GCF_024500275.1). NCBI lineage: Eukaryota > Metazoa > Chordata > Actinopteri > Syngnathiformes > Syngnathidae > Phycodurus > Phycodurus eques. The sequence continues at coordinate 17,800,083 of NC_084531.1, forward strand.
CCTGCGTGGGTTTTCTCCGGGTACTCCGGTTTCCTCCCACATCCCAAAAACATGGATGGTAGGTTAACTGAGGTCTCTAAATTGCCTGTAGGTGTGAATGTGAGTGCAAATGGATGTTTGTTTATACAGTATGTGCCCTGCGATTAGCTGGGGACCAGTACAGGGTGTACCCCGCCTCTCGCCCAAAGATAGCTGGGATAGGCTCCAGCACGCCCACAACCCTAGTGATGACAAGCAGTATGGAAAATGGATTGATTCAATACATTGGTAGGTAGGTGCTGAAAACATTGCAAAGACTGAGAAAATTAAGTACTGAAGTGTTGAGATAGCGTTAAACAGTTTTTCACCATCACACTCACTAAAACAGGGTCGCGCTGACCCAAGTAGGGAACAGCATGAGTCGGCCTTCCCCCGCTACATAAATACCAAGCGTCCTGATTCAATGCAGTGGCCATTGAGCGTAATTTCGCCTTCCTTATTCATGATAACTTGGCCCGTTGCTACCAGTATAGCATGCTTCCCTGAAGTGTATATGTTTTGTGTTATTTGGACTACAGTGTCTCTGCTTGCAAGTGGTTAGAGTAGCCGCCAGCGGTCCGGCGCAACGGCGTTATGGGCATCAGCCTGACAGTTGCCGACCGTAACGTCGCGGGGCAAGGAGGCGGAGAAAAAATATCATCCAGGGGGACGGCGGTGCATCACACTGCTGTGGCCATATATGGTACACCCTTCGGCCGACACAGCAACATGATGACGGCCCACTGTATTTCAACGAAGGCAAAAGAGGGAAAATCGTCCCGGTGCCCCTGCCGCTCATTACGCCGGGGCTCATAGGCTGCCTGGCCCCCCCATAGTGCCTCTCTGTGGCCTGTGAGAGCGTATGCAATGTGCATCGCTGGGAATTCTCCTCCCCCGGCTTAGGAGCTGCGAGAGAAGGCCCGCATTCGATTGACAGCCTAAAGTTTTGCGGGGCGGGGTTTTAAGCGCATTCAGCGACACGCCCACAGTTTCTAGTCTCAATTCTTTACCATTTTGAAGCCTGATTTCACATCCATCCATCCATTTTCTGAGCCGGTTCTCCTCACTAGGGTCGCAGGCGTGCTGGAGCCCATCCCAGCTGTCATCGGGCAGGAGGCGGGGTACACCCTGAACAGGTTGCCAGCCAATCGCAGGGCACATACAAACAAACAACCATTCGCACTCACGGTCACACCTACGGGCAATTTAGAGTCTCCAATTAATGCATGTTTTTGGGATGTGGGAGGAAACCGGAGTGCCCGGAGAAAACCCACGCAGTCACGGGGAGAACATGCAAACTCCACACAGGCGGGGCCGGGGATTGAACCCAGGTCCTCAGAACTGCGAGGCTGACGCTCTAACCAGTCGGCCACCGTGCCGCCCTGATTTCACATACTTTGTGTTTTTTTTGTTTTGTTTGTTTTTTATTGGAAGTAGGTATACTTGACAGTTGGGCAGTTTTTTTTTGCCTATGCCATCTATCAATCTAATTTTGGCGAAGCATGGTGTAAAAGTTTGATACTCGGCATGTTTGGGAAAAAATACAATAAAATAATAAAAAAAGACCCCCCAACAGGAGTTTCACCAATCAACACGACATTGTGCTATGTCTATCATCACAGAATGCACAAAAAGTCTCAAGGAACCCGTGCTCCAAATTGAAGAGAAAGTGAGCCATTTTGGCTAGAATTAGTCACTTTTGTGCGAACTCCTCCAATGGAATTTGCCCATATGAGCACCAATCAACTGATGGGCGAGGCTAAATTGCGAGCTATGCCTGAGGCATCAAAAGTTTAATGATCCTTTTAAGGATTTGCCCACATAAGATCGGAACTCGTCATAAACAGAGAACCCCTTGTACTCTCAGAGATTCTAAAACTGTATTGACAATAATCACAATTTGACAATAACTGTTGAACTGTTAGCACAGTTAATGGGTAAATCACAGCAGCTGTGTGTGCAGCCGGCATTGTGGCACTTCGGGGGGGATTAAAACCAGCATTGTCATGGCAACCATGACCACCAGGCATGATTGTTGTCATGGTGGCCGGCCAGGAAGTGAAATAAAAGATCCAGAGAAGGTTCCAATGGGCAAGGTGGGACGGAAAAGCTGGAGAGAAATGCAAACGTCATTCATCTCAGCTTATGACTGATGGGAGGTGGAAAATGTAAAGTAGAGGTGACAGGCTCATCCCCTTAATTCTTCTTAAAACACTCAGATGCTCCACTTACTTAATTTGATTACTCTCTCTAACAGACTGGTACACTGAGTCATGTTATTTTGTCCAACCATTTTCTAGAGCGCTTGTCCTCATTCGGGCCGTGTTAGGGTGAGCTGGGTGGAGTCTATCCCAGCTGACTTTGGGGTAGAGGCGGGGTACGCCCTGGACTGATCACCGACCAATGGCAGGGCACATAGACAAACAAGCATTCAAACCTATGGACAATTTTCAGTCTTCCATCATCCTAAACTGACTTTTGGCAAGAGAAGTGGGGTACACCTAGGACTGGTTGACAAACAACCGTTCATATTCACATTCACACCTATGGACAATTTAGAGTCTTAAATGAAGCTAACAAACATGTAAGCTAAGAGGACCTTGATAGAATCCAATGGAGTATGTCCACAGCAGGAACCTTTGGAGGATGATTGTGTTTGGACCACAGGAACTATGGTCTACATTAAAGCCGCATTTTCCACCTGAAGTGTACTGTTTTAGCCCTTAAATTTTGGCCAGTTTGTCTGTATTGTGTTTGTGTCGCTTGTGGGAAAAGCTGCGCTCAAGATGTCTGCCCTCTTGTCCAATGATTCTCCATACAAAACCACAACAAAGCACTGTGGGCCAACAACATGACACAATAGCAATGCATATAATTGCATTACATCTAGAGACAAAAGACAAAAACAACAAAGTCCACATCGTCTGTCTTCTCCCTATCTTGTCTTTCTCCTGTTCTGTGCAAAGGCCCCACAACTCCCCACCTCAGGCTGCTCCCCTTTTGTTCGCCTGTCTGGAATTCAGCTCCGGCTTTAAGGGGCCAAAACGGGGGCACTACAAGGGGGGGGGGGGAAAGCTTCCCCTTGATGACGGCTCTGTCTACAAACAGTTTATCAGCGTCACTATCTGCAGTTTATGGGCACATTTACATGACAATAATCTACAGAAAAGTTGCATGCATTATGGCATGTGTGAGTGCGTCACATATAAAACTGCAATGGTGGTTTCATATACAGTAGAATTTCTTTTTTTTTTTTACAGATATTAATTGCTTGCATACTTGAAATTCACCCACAAGAAATATTTGTGGATAAGACTAGGATAAACAGTTGAGTGCGTCTTTAGAAAGTGTTTTGGTAGATTGTTGTCACGTAAATGTACCTCAGTACCTCCTGAAACAGGGATCCCCAAAAAATTGTGCCAAAACCCTCACATTTGTTGCTTCAGGAGGTAACTGTGTACCTTGATGTGACAACAACCTGCTCAAAATATGTTTGTGGAAGTGTCGATTGGCTGGCGGCCAGTTCAGGGTGCACCCTGCCTCTCGCCCGAAGATAGCTGGGATAGGCTCCAGCACACCCGCGACCCGCTAGTTTGCGCTACCGTTCGTGTTCTCACAGTAGAAATAGAAGCGGTAGAGCCTGATTGGTATCTTGGCCAGATGGGAGCCACTATTGCACAGGGCCAGATGCCATCGATACTCTGACGTTATCAACACTTGTTAGCTAACCAGCAGACAACTCATCAATAGCCCAACTCTGTGTGTGTGTGTCTGCGCGTGTACACATGTGCGTGCATGTGTACACGGGATGCTGTATGGATCGTGTTGTTGTTGCGAGGGTGCTGATAAAGTTAACCAATAATCAGACAAAGGCTCCATTTGTTTGTCGTACAAAGAGCAATTTGTACCAAGTGTGAGAAAATATCACCAAGGTTTTTTTTCCCCACAATAGAGAGAAAATTGCCTCATGCTTTATGTATTTAAAAAAAAATGCTTGGTACATGGAGATAACATGATCGGTACGCTGGCAGGTTGGGGTAAGAAAAAGCTGTTCAAACATTCGCTGGGGTGGCTGCCTTTGCCATCCATACGGGAAATGCTGAATCTGAACTCAATAATGGACTGTGACTCTCAATCCCCTGGAAAAACACCCTGAGACATGAGAAGCACACAGTCAACACACTACACTGCTTCTTGTTACCTCCCCCAAGGAGGTTACTGTATGGTTTGGTCTGTTTGGTTCGTCTGCAAGCACAGAAACACAAAACTTGATCTGGACTGACAACACTATTTCAAGAGAACCATTACTGAAATAAGAAATGGAACTGCCTTGGTGGAGGTCTGCTCTCGTAAACATATATCTAACGTAAGGAGTCAGATCACATGTAAACAAAATAGATAGCCACCTTGTTTGAGATCATGAGTCTATACAGTGAACACCTGCTATTAAAAGGGGATCGGGGCCGAGCCCTGTTGCGGATAGCAAAAATCTGTGAGTAATTTATGACCACACAAAAAGGTTTGTACATTATTTGCCTACAGATGTCACAAAATCAGAATCATCTTTATTTGCCAAGTATGTCCAAAAAACGCACAAGGAATTTGTCTCCGGTAGTTGGAGCCGCTCTAGTACGACAACAGACAGTCAATTGACAGAGAACACTTTTGAGAGATAAAGACATTGACAAAGCATCTTTTGTCCATTAGACAAGGTTATGGCCTGACTAAATGAAGACCCTCTCCTCACTTCAACATGAGTTCCTGAGGCCTGAGCACAAAAACAGTGAATATGTGAGTTTTTCAACTAATAATGGATATGATAAATTCCCCCGAAACATAAGCACATTTTTAAATTCTGAACTGCTAATATGCGACAGCTCGCTCTATTTCTTTTTAGAATAACAGCATGTGTCATGACTAATTCATTTCAAAGTGGTTTTATTATTATATCATGAATTTCATTTAATTTTAAAAGAAATCAACTTCTTCAAAATATAATTTCCTCTTGAAGAATTAAAATACATAGAAAACAGTAAAAACAAAATATAAATTTCAAATATAAAAAATGATAGTAAAACAACTGCAATGTAGTATAATATACCAATATAAAATAAAATAACGGTCTACTATAAATGCAAATTAAAATGTATTTTTAAACTTAAAATAAAACTTAGATAAAAAAAGCAAAATGATTAATTATAAATTTAAAATATACAATTCCAAAATTGAACGTAAAATATATTTAAAACATTAAAAACTAAAAAAACAACAAAATACATTTTAAATAAACAAATACACAACATAAAAAAAATTAATAAACATGACAATTTAAAAATAGAAAAAATGAAATGTATTTCACCCGTAACCTTTATAAAATAATAAAAAAAATAACATTTTCACTCACCTTCTGTAGACTTGTGGGGTTGAGTTGTGTTTTATCAATGATTTTTATTGCAACCTAAACAACAAACAAAAGGATCACAAGTTAATGACTACAACAAACAGGAGGTTCCATGAAGACAGCACCCACTTTTTCTGAGAGGACAAACAAGCTACAGTTATTTTTCTGCGAGAAACGACAGGAAGTAAATACCACAAACCAACCAGGATCAACTGTGACCTTGTCAATCCTACACGCTACACCACTCTTACGTGGTCATGCTTGTGTGCGGCGGGGCAACATTTATCTGACAGGATGTTTTTTCCTCCATAACTTCTTAAACAAGTTAACTAGCAGAAATGTAGGTCAGACTCGAAACACTGAAGTGCTTTACATCCATGTCGCATGGCTCAGATTAGAATCAAATGGGATAAGTGTCACTTGACATGTACGTGGTAGTACAGTAGATAGAAAAGAACGGGGGTAGAGGCATTACTTCGGAATTGGGCACTTGGACTAGCAGTGTAATTCCAGCCTTAGACTTCAGCTCTTCAAAAAACGTACCTCTCTACCCGTGAGGATGTGTCGCGCCAGTTTGACCTTGGCAAAATTGCCCTTGCCGATGGTCTTGAGCAGCCGGTAGTTTCCGATGTGCGGCTGCTCGTCTGAGCACAGTGCGATGGAGTTGCGGCATCGAGCGCCCAGCGAGCGGCTGGACCAGCCTGAGCCCTTGTCTGAGCGACTGGTGGACAGTGAGGTGTGCTGAGGAGACACAACAAACAGACGCTCGGCATCAGAAAAGACAGAGAGAGAGTCACTGCGCAGCAAACATCAGTCATCTAAAAAGTATTCACACTGCTTCACTTTTTCCACATTTTGTTGTGATATAGGTTTATTCCAAAATAGATCAAATTTCCTCTCTCAAAATTCCTTACCTAACACCCCAAAATGACAAAATGAAAACAAGTAAAAAACTCCTCAGTGCATCCGGATAGTATTCCCAAAGCTTCACTTTATCTACATTTTGTTATGTTACAGCCTTATTCCGAAATGAATTCTACACACACCACCGCACAACGACAATGTGAAAAACGTTTTGAGAATTTAATAAAAATCTATTTAAAAACAAACAAACAAGAAAAAACTCCCTATCCAAGCTGACAGAGCTTGAGTGTTGCTGCAAATCAGAATGGATGAAACTACGCAAAGATAGGTGTGCCAAGCTTGCAATATCATACGTTTTTTTAAAAACGAGGCTGTAATTGGCTGGCACAGTGGTCAACTGGTTCGCACATCCGCCTCACAGTTCTGGGGACCGGGGTTCAAATCCCGGCCCCGCCTCTGTGGAGCTTGCATGTTCTCCCCGTGCCTGAGTGGGTTTTCTCCGGGCACTCCGGTTTCCTCCCACATCCCCAAAACATGCGTGGTAGGTTGATTGGAGACTCTAAATTGCCCGTAAGTGTGATTGTGAGTGCGAATGGTTGTTTGTTTTATTGTGCCCTGCGATTGGCTGGCAACCGGCTGAGAGTGTACCTCGCCTCCCGCCCGAAGATGGCTGGGATGGGCTCCAGCGGCCCGCGACCCTGGTGAGGATAAGCGGTAAAGGAAGTGGATGGATGGATGGAGGCTGTAATTGCTACCAAAGGTGCACCAACAAAGTACTGCGCGAAGGCAGTAAATACTTACGTGTACATGAGTTCTTAGTTATTTCATTTGCAATGAATTTGCAATAATTTGGGATGGCTGAATAAGGCTTTATAGGACTCGAAGACAGAACAACATTTTAGTTAGGTTTGGTTAAGTTTGTTAAGTGATGTTTAGAAATGCTACTGCTTGTATTTCTGGGTTCTCTATAAAAGGGTTAGGGGTGGTTAAATAATTTGTGAAAGGGGAATACACAAAGATCACTTCCTGTTATACAATGAACAAAATAAACATTGAATGTATAGCTTACATCTTTTCTTTTTAGAAAAGCGCAATGTGAACAGTAAAATTTATTATTATTATTTTTAGGAAATGAACAGAAAGTCAACAATCTTGACGTGACAACCATGACACTCGCGAGCCAGAGGATGAGCTGCACTGTATTTATGGTTAACCTCTGTACTGTACTGAAAAAAATGTGCATAAAAAAATTAAATAAACAAATGATAAATAAATTAAATATATTTCTTCTAAAAACATGAATAAATACATTATTTAAAAAAGAAAAGGAAAGTATACATCCCCATTTCAACAAACTTGCAAAACAAGTGTAGTGTCTAGATAGGGTATTAAGACAAAAACATTTAAAAATAATATTTACAAAAGAACTATATAGATTTCTTCATAAAATGTGAAAAAAATAAAAGAAAATTCAAAATCTAATGAAATTATACACCACTATTATTGCACAAGAGCGGGAAAACAACCATATGGTATCTAGATTGGGTATTAATATATTATTTATGAAGAGAAAAACGATGTAGAAATCCTCCATCATAAACAATATAAGGTGTATTCCTCTTCACCTTAATTCCCTTGTCCCTTCCCCCAGTGATCCCCCACCCCCACATAAAGCAAATTTCCTCCCATCCCGCTTTTTTAACGCCTGACCCGCCTTCTCTTTTGTCTCGTGGCACAATCTTCATTTTGGGTGACCTCACATCAATTTGAGCCTCTGTCGCCCTCCATCACATCGAACACCCAATCATCCCCCTTCAAAACACCCAACACTTCATCCTGCATACTACAAGACAGATGAGTGAGGAATGGCAGAACTAGTATATAGTATTTTTACATTGCATGGTGGTGTAGTGACATTTTTACACATGTACAAACGTAGTAAGGGCTGGCGATTAATTGGTTTGATCTATTATTTAAAATGTATTTTCAGGAGGATTTTTTTTAAAAGAATGTTTGCGTCCCCGCTGAGGTGCACAGACAGGAGCTACTTTACAAAAGCACACATCGCTTTGCGTATGGCGAGAAAAGAGCCCGGTGGAAGGCCATCACGGACTCAGTCGCGCTGAATATTGTCAACAACTGGGTTTAAAATGGAGACTTGTATACCGATTCTAAGCCAAAACAGAATGAAAATGCCCCATATAAACAGCTCAGTCGGAATAAAAAGGCCAAACCCGGAATATTCCTTTTGCGAAAAATGTAAAAAGTTAATGTGTAGGGCTGCGCTGTCTGCGCATGCTCTGTCTTGAGTTAAATGTGTGGCGATGTTAACTTGTTTCAAATCAAGCTGGTGCTTTAATAAAAGTGTAAAAACAATTGCATCCACTGTGCTAAATGAAATACCGCCACCTTGATAAATCACGTGATGTTTACATCCATCTGCATGTCACACGTCCGGAAAAAGGTTGTTCACATTAACGTAGTGGCCAATGTAAACTCCAGATCGGAATAGACCATGTCACATCCAAGCACTTAACCAGAGAATTTCAATTGGAATGACAAAAACGTCTGCATGTAAACCCGGCTAATGACATGCTGCCCATTTATATGGTACAAAAGCTTTTATTTATTTGCGTTGGAAACTTTTGAACCGAGGTATGTACTTTCGCTGCGATTGGCTGGCAACCAGTTCAGGGTGTACTCCGCCTCCTGCCCGATGATAGCTGGGATAGGCTCCAGCACGCCCGCGACACTAGTGAGGAGAAGCGGCTCAGAAAATGGATGGATGGATGGTTTGTACTTTCGAGCCACAAATATTTTGCTAAAGTTGTGCTTCACCTATTAAAAAAAAAAAAAAAAAAAAACGCACACGAGCGATCTGGAGGTGGTGCAGCCTTACTTTTTGATTGATGCAGTTAATTTTATTATGTTAGACTGTTGGAACTTTTAAAATTCAAAAACGAAATTTATCAAGGACTGTGTTTATATGCTGTTTTGACAAAAGGGACATTTTTCCCAAGAGCAAGCGCTTATGTTCACATTATATGTATATATTTAAAAAAAAAGAAAGAAAAAAGTTTTGATTATTCCTGTAGAGGTTCATGTAAGTTAATGTTGGGGGGAATTTTTTTTTTCAAAGTTTGTTTGGTATCAAGAGAAAAGGTAAATCTCAGAAGGGGAACAAAACAAGCAAAACCTGTTTTGAATAATCACATCGGCATTTGCTTTGCTATAAGCGAAGGGAGGGGGGAAATAATTCATTAATTAATTCATTTTCCGTGCCGCTTATACTCACTAGGGTCGCGGCCCCAGCTGACTCCGGGCAAGAGGCGGGGTACAACCCGAACTGGATGCCAGCCAATCGCAGGGCACATATAAACAAACAACCATCCGCACTGACATTCAGATCTACAGGGAATTTAGAGTTTTCAATTCACCTACCATGCATGTTTTTGGGATGTGGGAGGAAACCGGAGTACCCGAAGAAAACCCACGCAGTCACGGGGAGAACATGCAAACGCCACACAGGCGAAGCTGGATTTGAACCAGCAACCTCTGAACTGTGAGGCAGATGTGCTAACCAGTCGTCCACCGTGCCGCCAGGGGAAATAATTAAAATCGGAAATCTGATTTTTATTTTAAGGCAATATCACCAGCCCTATGTAAGGCTGTGTCGTTATATTGTTCTATTATGTTGTTATATTCCATCCATCCATCCATCCATTTTCTGAGCCGCTTCTCCTCACTAGGGTCGCGGGCGTACTGGAACCTATCCCAGCTGTCAACGGGCAGGAGGCGGGGTACACCCTGAACTGGTTGCCAGCCAATCGCAGGGCAATGCTGTTATATTATATAAGTTATATTGGTTCAATATATTAATACCAACAGCAGTCGAGTTATTTTTAAACTTGTATGGACATGTATTTCATTATGTTTTTTGGGTTTCACAGATTAATATTAAGAGTGATTACGGCCATTAAGAATGCTAAATAATTTATGATTTGATTTCGGTACTTTTAACCCTGCCTTCCATGGATAACAACTGGCATACTGTAAGAAACAAGCGATGGTGGCACAAGGAAATGCCCTGCTGTCACACAGGGTGTGTGCTTGTGTGTGTGTGTGTGTGTGTGTTGTAACAGGAAGTGCGTGGACTACAGGAAGTGTGACATCGAGGCCCGTGATGAAAATAGATGCGGGTGAGTCACCGCTACACACAAGGTGTTATTTAACACGTCACGTCAATTTTGTTAATAAATTTGATTGTCACGGTGCTGTGTTGCGTTGTTGTGGCGACAACAACACACGTCAACTGTTGCCAGGCCATTAATTCAGCGCCAAATCCAAAAGGTTTTAATGTTGAGCAACTCCATATTTTCTTCATTTTTTACTTCCAGTGGGCATCCCAACACTTTTGTCACATCACTAACCCCACTGATGTCTCTACAGCAATGGAAAGAACCACAGGAAGTTGCTTTGCATCACTTCCAATATGAGTGACGACAGCAGTGACAAAGAAATTAGAGCACTGGTGTCAAACTAAAGGTTCAGGGGCCAGATTTGATTTGACCCCCCAAACACAAACACAAACACACACACACACACATTTGACATTTTAAAAGTGGGCGGCACGGTGACCGACTGGTTAGAGTCACACAACCATTTTAGGAGGCACACTAAAACAAATATGAGTCGACTTCTAGATTCATGCTAAAATATGTCCCACAATAGCGATTTTCTTCACTTTTAATAACATTAAAATATTGCATTTTTTTGTAACCAAACCCTTTTAAAATACATTTATAAACGTTGCTCATCAATTTGTTGTATACAGTGTTACCAGCTATATTGTGGTTCATCCTTCGCGCCCCCGCGAAAACAGATTTTTGTGTGTGATGTATCTGTCTGTGGCAGAAATCCCCGCTATATCATGTAAACCTGTGGTTTACAGTGATCATTTGTACGGGGTTTTACAACATACTTACTTACTGTAATGCCCTTGCATGTGGGAAAGGAATGCCACAGTCGTCCAACTTTTCAGCCATTTATTGAACGCCGGGAGAACGGTACCATACAACACATTTGATGCTCAAAATTTTTTTTCCTGTTCAAATATTTTTACAACGTGTTTAACGGCACAAACCCACGCAGACACGGTTTAACGGCACGGTGGACGACTGGTTAGAGCGTCAGCCTCACAGTTCTTCAATTCCCGGCCCCGCCTGTGTGGAGTTTGCATGTTCTCCCCGTGCCTGCGTGGGTTTTCTCCGGGCACTCCGGTTTCCTCCCACATCCCAAAAACATGCATTAATTGGAGACTCTAAATTGCCCGTAGGCGTGACTGTGAGTGCGAATGGTTGTTTGTTTGCATGTGCCCTGCGATTGGCTGGCAACCAGTTCAGGGTGTACCCCGCCTCCTGCCCGAAGACAGCTGGGATAGGCTCCAGCACGCCCGTGACCCTAGTGAGGAGAAGCGGCTCAGAAAATGGATGGATGGATGGATGTGTTTAAAAAGTTTGTTTTCATAAGCTTGGGTGGGTGGGATAAACTATAAAAAAAAAAAAGTCGGTAATGTGGTCTCTCTACAGATTGTGGATCTGGATCCTATCCCTCACAATGAAAGGGGTTAACTGTATATGTACTAATATAAAGGGGAAATTATACATTTATATGGTTTCATAGTCTTCGCGGCCCTCTATGGGAAACTGTAACTTCAGTGTGGCCCACAAGAAGAATGAGTTCAACACCGCTGAATTAGAACTAGTACTTCTTGGCAATACGGCCTTTTTTTTTTTTTAAACAAAAATCTGACTAATTTTAATCAATTTTTTTCCCCGTTCACTTAAATAAAAAGCAAATGATCATGCCTTTATTCATAATAAGATTAGCCATTTCTTTTCTTCTGTGATTTTCTTTATTTCTCCTGATACCAAACACATTTTAAAACTGTTTATTCCAGCAGTTTTTTCTCATATATCCGGCTATCCATTTTCTGTACCTCTTATCCTCAACAGGGTCGCGCGAGGGAATGCTGGAACCCACCCCAGCGATCTTCGGGCGAGAGGCGGGCACACTCTGAACTAGTCACCAGCCAATTGCAGGGCACATATAAACAACCATTTGTAGTCACATTCACACCTGCGGGGCAATTTAGAGTCTTCAATCAACCTACCATGCATGTTTTGGGATGTGGCAGGAAACTGGAGTACCCGGAGAAAACCCATGCAGGCACGGGGAGAACATGCAAATTCCATGCAGACGGGGCCAGGATTTGAATGTCGGTCCTCAGAACTGTGAGTCAGATGTGCTAACCAATCGTCCACCGTTCCACCTTTCCTCATATATCTTCCACAAAAATAATTAAACTTTGTTCACGTGTAGATTTGTTTAGGGGAGGCAAGCTGAAAGTGCAACCAAAGACTTGAGGCTTGGAAGCATATACAGTACCAGGGGTCAAATGTTTCCAAAATTTGGATAAATCAATGCTTTTTCAATGTATGAAGGGACACCATGTCTATGGCAATGTTCAGTGAGACTGGCTACTATTGCCATATGCCAGGCTTCTTTCTTGTCATACACAAAACTATTTCTTAGCGGGAATTCAAGTTGCAAGTCGCTTTTTTGAAAAATAGGCGCCAGAGGGGTCAGAAAAGTCACAAGACATTGTGACCTAAAAATGGCTTAGTTCTCACCTCTTACTGACTGAGCGTTTGTAAACTAACTACACTCTGTTCACATAGCCATGTTGTTAGTGCAAGCAGGGCAAGTCAGCATGGATGTGAGATGAAAAGGTGATACCTTTCGAGCATAGGAAGAGACAGCACTGTTCAAAATTAATTAAACTTTTCCTAACCGACGTCATTGCGCGACAGCAGGTATTGCTGACGCAAGTCTCTTTTATGTGAAACTCTTGAGCGTCTTCTCGTACAACTGGAAAACTTCGTTGGTGGCCTGTTGCCTTAACTATTACTGCCATCAAGGGTCATTGGTGTTAAAAAAAAAAAAAAAAAAAAATCTCTTTTCTTAAAGAGAGATATTTCCTCCCAGTACTTCAGGGTCATCTTGCTCGGATAGGAAAGCAAAGTTCCTAAGCAAAAACCAGAACTGAAGAGGCCCTACAACTTCAGACAGTGCTCTTTGTCATCAAAAAGGTAAAGAAATACAAACAGTAACATTAACTTAACAAAAGCAACACTAACCAATAGGCGACTAGCTCAAGAAACCAACATTAGTCTCTTTAATAATAAAAATACATTCCACTTATATACTCCATCATTTAAAATGTTATTTTTATAATTGATATAATTAGAATGAACCCATTAGTTATTAAAATGAATACAACATTTTTGAATGGTTGAAACGTTTACATTTTTAAATTTAGAATACAATACAATTATTAAACGAGTTAAGCAAATAAAATATGAATAAACACATTTCAGTTAACTTATTTTAGGGGTAAATAAAAGGCCAAATTAATGAAACAACTATTACAGGATCTTGACAGACAGTGCTGGATGGATGAAAGAATAGACCATATATAGTTTTTCCTTCCCTTTTCACTATACTTTAAAGTCCTCTTTAAACCCCACCAACATTCCAACAGGAAGTGAACATATCACAAACATTTTCGTCTACTGTGTGTGTGTACAAGACGACCAAGTCAACAATAAACATTATCAGCAAAGGTTGGCGTCAGACCAGTTTTACACTGTACGTACAGTATGAGGAGCAGATGTGTTCTCACTGCATTTTTGAGTAGCACACACGTCACTTAAAGCAGACATGATCCCCGGAGGCTTTGACATTCTCATTTGGAATAACTCTTTCTGGTGTCTACAGGTGAAAACACACTTGATGTTTTAAACTTGACAGCACCGCTCAATCCCGGCTTACATGTATACACACGAGTCCGTCAATTGGCATTACAGTCGTTTAACATTATAGAATGTGCGCTCATATGTCACTTCCCTTAACCTGTAACATAACAACGACAATGCAGTTAGTGGATACTTTGGAAACATGTTCCCACAAGAAATAACAATGCTTAACCCTTACTGCCCAGGCAAGTTTTGAGTCCCATAAAATTCCATCTTAATGAATGCACCAGCATATACTGTATGTATACACGGACAAAATTGTTGGTACTCCTCTGTTACTGAACTAAAAACCCACAATAGTCACTGAAATAACTTGAAACTGACACAAGTAGTAATGAATAAAAATTCACTGAAAAATACCCATTGAAAATCAATGATTTTGCAATGTGGTTCAAGAAAATCATTAAAAAAAAGACAAACTAATGAAACAGGCCTGAACAAAAATGATGGTAGCCCTAGAAAAGAGTGAAAATAATTTAGCCGTAGAGACATGTTAAACTAAGGTGTGTAGTCTAATTAGCATCACAAGTGTATTCAAATTTGTAATCAGTCAGTCTACCTATTTAAAGGGTGAAAAGTACTGTTAAAGGGTGAAAAGTACTGTAAGTCACCGTGTTGTGTTGTTTGGTTCACGCTGTGTACAACACTGAACATTTACCACAGAAAGCAAAGTGGAGAATTGTCTCAGGAGATTAGAAAGAAAATTATAGACAAGCATGTCAAAGGTAAAGGCTATAAGGCATCTCCAAGCAGCTTGATGTTCCTGTGACGACAGTTGCACATATTATTCAGATGTTTAAGGTCCATGGGGCTGTAGCTAACCTCCCTGAACTTGGCCAAAAGAGGAAAATGGATGACAAATTGAAGAGACAGTACGAATGGTAACCAAGGAGCCCTGAACAACTTCCAAATAAGTTGAGGAGGACTCCAAGGTCATGTGACATAAGTTTTAGGTCATACCGTCCATCGACGCTTAAGACAAAGTGGACTTCATAAGAGACGACCAAGAGGGACAGAACTGTTGAAAGCAAATTGTAAAAACGAGACTTGAATTTACCACAGTGCATATTGACAAAACACAGAGCTTCTTGGAGAATGTCATTTGAAAAGAGAAGACAAAACTGGAGCTTTTTGGCCAAGCGCATTAATTCTATGTTCACATATGCAAAAATGAACCATACCAAGAAAAGAACAGTGTCCGGACTGTGAAACATGGAGGAGGCTCGGTTACCTTCCAGGGCTGATTTCCTACATCTGGCACAGAGTGTCAGAATCAGCTTGAATCTGTGCATGGTTAGCTAGCTAGGTATTGGTTCTTTATTTCTGCTCGGGACACACTTCTAGTATTTTTTTGTGGGTTCTCATGGTGTAAACACACAGCAAGTTCCATCAGAGTGATGTCAATGAGCATTTTATGAACAGAACAAAACTTGAAAAATGCTGCAGATGCCTGGAGGAGGGTATAGACATGTATTGTAACAAAGGGTCACAATTACAAAGAAATATACTTCGAAAGAAAGAGGTTAATCATTTGATTCCTCTCATTTGCTGGAAATTTACCAGCGCTCGTAAATGCTCATAGCTGCATTGTATCGCAACTTCGAGGTGGCCATCTTGGTAGGAGACGCTAAGAGCAAACAGATGGCACCTCAATCACCTCTGAAAGCATGAGCTTTAAGCTGGAAACGTCGCAGTGACTGGCCCACTTCTCTGACCTTACCACGCAGTCCAGTTGAAAAACAAAACACATAAAAATAGGGGTCGTTTCTTATCAAAGTTTATTGGCGTCATATACGACGGACTGGGCCTCAGGAGAGCACATGATGGAGGGCCTGAGATGTGGTGCTAGCGCTAGCTAACAAGTTGTAACAGCTAGCCTGTGACTCCAACCATTCTCAACATTACTTATCCTGTTCAGGGTCGTTGGAGCCCATCGCAGCCGACTTCAGGGTTAAGGCAGATGACACCCTGAACTGGTCGCCAGCCAGTTGCAGGGCACACATAGACACGGACAACCATTCGCACTCACGTTCTCACCATCACTGAGCGGGAACTGAACTTGCCTGACTTTGGTGCGGGCAGCAGTCAGGCAAGTGTACCACTACACCATCAGTGAGTGACCAGTTTGTGAGGTCAGGAAACAAAAGGGAAATTAAAGCAGTGGGGTGGGAGGTGTGCCAATCGGAAAAAAATCTTCAGGGTGAGTTTGTCCTTTAAGGACCCATAGAAATGGCCACTTCTAAAGAACAAGAAAAAAGGCAGATGTCCTGTGTTTTTCCAGGCATGGCCCCATGAGACCTTTTTGTTTATCTACTCATGACAGACATGTCCACCCAATTTCATATTTTTATGTGAAACTGGCTTCAGGGGCTGAATTTTCACATTTCAGAAGATGTTGGGACCAAAAGTAATCCAACCCTAAAATGGCTGCTTTGAACGAAATTGGCAGACTTCCTCTGTCTTTTCAGGCATATAAATATATATATATATATATATATATATATATATAATAGCTTCTTAAGACTTTTTGTGTCCCCCGCGACTGACTGGCGACCAGTTCAGGGTGTAGTCCGCCTTTCACCCGAAGTCAGCTGGGATAGGCTCCAGCACCCTGAAACCTTGAACAGGATAAGCAGTATTGAGACTGGATGAGATTCAGCCAACCGCTGCCAAGCTGAAACGATACCGCATAAACACTGTATTGTGTTTTACAATAATGGTCAACTGTATCTATTAAATGTATATGTACCTCTGGCTAAAAAGCAAAGTGTGCAAAGTCTCTGTTGCTAAAATTGACAAGGCTGTTTTTTTTAAACTGAACTGTTGAGAGTTGAGTTCAGCCAATGACTGGGCCTATCATTGCCAAAGGCCTCTGAAAAAGCCACACTCTCCTTTATTCTTGTCCATTCTTTCATTGTATTAATATGATATAGCTACAGTGGCCAACTTATTCTTTGAAAATTGTGCATTTTGTTTGTGGTGCAATAAAATAATACCGTATATGTGGCACCTTTAAAACAATTTCCTGGTAAGAGTTGTTAGTTTCCCGTTTTATAGCAAGTCGTCGTCAAACTTCACCGTCATGCTCCATCCACACGAAATGATGAAAACTCAAATTCTTTGCAATTTGACATCAGCCATGTTGCTAGTATACGCATTTCAAATTTAGTGGCAATCAGCCAACATCTTTAGATGCTTTGATGGACACGTCCAACCAAAATGGTAGACTTCCTTAAGTGTTTCTGGGCATCACTTTCTTGTGGATCTACTCATGATGGACATAGTAACCAAATTTCATGTTGCTAAAATGTACAGAGGGCATGACTGAGCCAATTTCCAAGCACTTTGAAGAATGGTAAAGGCCTCAAAATGTCTATTTACAATAGATGATGAAATCAAACCGGCATTGGCACACAAAGTGACTTCACAGGGAAAAAAACAACAAAGCCGTGCATGTGCACACAGGCCGTAAGTCAACCTCACTTTGGGACTTCCTTTACACATGCTGATCAAATGTCATGACATGCCTCAAGCAAAATATTTCAGTCCTGCACCAACTACTATAGAACTAACACTGTCCTCACGGCATGTCACACACTATTGTAGCTTTTACTAGGAAACCATAAAACATTGCCTGTACAGTTGATAAACCAGTTTCCATTAATTAAGCAGAATTAGATGAACTTGTGATTGGTCATGAAAATGTACAAGGATGAGAAAATGGCTACTAAGTAAAGAAGGTGAGGACCCTACCCCTTAAGCTCCACTGCTGTTGCCATGATAAGGTTGCTAACTAGCGTGGCTTGGGCCCAGTACACCAGAACCTTTTTTTTTTTTTTTTTTTAAACCCATTTTTAGAAAAGCCGTCTTTCAAGAAGGACAAATTGAATCAGGGAATATCCCTGGCCACACTTTTAAAATCCATCCATCCATTTTCTGAGCCGCTTCTCCTCACTAGTGTCGCGGGCGTGCTGGAGCCTATCCCAGTGATCATCGGGCAGGAGGCGGGGGTACACCCTGAACTGGTTGCCAGCCAATCGCAGGGCACATACAAACAAACAACCATTTGCACTCACAGTCACACCTACAGGCAATTTAGAGTCTCCAATTAATGCATGTTTTTGGGATGTGCCCGGAGAAAACCCACACAGGCAAGGGGAGAACATGCAAACTCCACACAGGCGGGGCCGGGGATTGAAGAACTGTGAGGCTGACGCTCTAACCAGTCGTCCACCGTGCCGTTAAACCGTGCCTGCGTGGGTTTGTGCCGTTAAACACGTTGTAAAAATATTTGAACAGGAAAAAAGATTTTGAGCATCAAATGTGTTGTATGGTACCGTTCTCCCGGCGTTCAATAAATGGCTGAAAAGTTGGACGACTGTGGCATTCCTTTCCCACATGCAAGGGCATTACAGTAAGTAAGTATGTTGTAAAACCCCGTACAAATGATCACTATAAACCACAGGTTTACATGATATAGCGGGGATTTCTGCCACAGACAGATACATCACACACACAAATCTGTTTTCGCGGGGGCGCGAAGGATGAACCACAATATAGCTGGTAACACTGTATACAACAAATTGATGGGCAACGTTTATAAATTTATTTTAAAAGGGTTTGGTTACAAAAAAATGCAATATTTTAATGTTATTAAAAGTGAAGAAAATCGCTATTGTGGGACATATTTTAGCATGAATCTAGAAGTCGACTCATATTTGTTTTAGTGTGCCTCCTAAAATGGTTGTGTGACTCTAACCAGTCGGTCACCGTGCCGCCCACTTTTAAAATGTCAAAATTATTTATTTGGGCTCAAGCACACCCACAACCCTAGTGAGGATAAGCGGTATGAAAAAATGGATATGCCAAGTCTGTATGTGGCACTGTAACACATCCACAAAAAGGACTGGAAACCATAGAAGATAGAGAAGATACAGAACAAAAAATTTTGTTTTTCCAAAAACAAAAAACATGCAAACAGAATTATGTATCTTTTCCATATTGTTTATCCTCACCGTTATTTTAGTGAAACCTTGATATCATAGTGCGCTAGGAATGAAAAAGTTTAGTCTTTACCAATAAATTGTGAAACTTTCAGACCGTTAGTACTGCTGTTTCAAATTTAGATTATTGTCACATATTAGCATGTTTAGTGTGCCTGAGAGCAGTCTTGGTTCATCAGCTTTGCGCATCCGATGCACACCACAATGGCAAACAACATTAAGAAAAATGAAGACATAAATGTGTTTTACAGGCCTCCGATGCTACAAAACACAGTGGTTTCTTAGATGACAATGATTTGTTGTTCACCGAGGAAGAGGACTAGGGCAGAAGTGTGGCCAGAATTCACTTTCGCATTTTATTCATTCATTCCGAACCGCTTATCCTCATCAGATGGGAAATTAAATATAATGTAAAGGGTGAAAAAAGTAAAGGTGAAGTGGCAAGATCTCAAGACTCTAATTTGAGTCATTTTAACCTTTTAAGTAAATTGCACGGGGTCTTTCATGCACAAACCATGGGTTTGCCACTAATTTCTAATGTGAAAAGAGAGCATAGGATTGCTCATCGTATATTCAAGTGTGCGAACCTACGGTTTCCCCCGTTGTTACGGTTTCCCCCTTTGTTACCGTGATAATATTGTACTGATAATCGTCCTCTCCCATCATTGCGCAAGGCAATGGTAAAAATAGAAGACGAACTGTATAAGTCAGACTCGTATGTTTACAGACCTACGGTGCTATATTTCGCTTTTGCATTCTTGCAGATGTGAAATGAATTCAAGACAATATCTGTACACAGACAACGTCAGAAAAAAAGAATCAGTTCGAAGCAACCCCTTAAAATCTGTTATCGGTCTTGCATGCATGAAAAAAAGCCATACCGGTTGTTGATTGTTGCACATGTGATGTCTTTATTTATACTTTTCGTGCGTGTATTTGCTCTTATATCCGACGTTTCCCAACAATATCATAATACTGATAGCAGTAATCATTTTGGTCGTTTAGTTTCATCCCTACGTGCTTCAGAAACCAATGATCTAAAAGAGCGACAAGGGACTGAGTGGGTTGGTTCAGGGTGGTCTTGCGAAGACTCGATTAGATATTGATCGGCTTTTGGGCGTGCCATAGATCAAAATGGACGATAGCATCACTTTCTCAACGTCCCATCTTCTCCGCGCCGCGGACTGTGTGCGTATATGTTTGTGTGTGTGTGTGCGTGTTTACATGCACTTACATGATCCGGGTTCCGCTCGTTTCCGGGCAGTGCGGCACGTAATAAAGACATGCTCGTCCCTGAGTGCGATTCCGGTCAGGAGAAGAAGGGAAATGAGCAGACTGTGGTGTTTAACGTACACACGTGACCAGACAAAACACCCTCTGGTCTGGCTGTCAATAACAACAGACGCAGCGTATTTGAGGGAACTGTGGGGACTCTCATACACTCTTCATGGTGAGGGTCAGTGAAGGCACCACGGCAAAGAGTCCAGTGAACTCCACGCAGCTCCACCAACTCGGCCTCATCGAAAAAGCAAGAAATACACAAGGGGCCCGACTTTCGACCCACCTTTAATGGGGGTTCACTGTCTCCCGGCCCTTCGGTTCTATCGCCGCATTCCGGTGGACAGACGGCGTCGCTAACAGGATGATCCCGAAGGTTAAGCAGCAAATGTCCTCAGTAACACGGAGCATTAAAGGGGCCAACCGCAGCGGGCTACGAAGCTAGCTGGCTCACGGGCTAGCCGCTTTTATCCCAGGCTTTTTCTTTTTTTTTTTTTTTAATAATTAAAAAAAAATAACAGGTCGAATTAGATTTGGAACTGTCACGAAAACACGTCCACACTTCCAGTGATGTACCGGGGGCCTTGTCAGGAAGAAAGCCTCTCGAAGCTCCGCTTCTGGATGCGGCCAATGGAAAGTAGCCGGTGTCTGGCGGTAGTGCGGCGACAAAACAGAAGAGCTAATAACTCCACAGCGGCGTCTTCTGGACTCAGGAGTCGTCCGGTACCGGACCTTTATGTTAAACCACTAAAATGAGGCCAGTGGACGTCCAGTCTGATGACGGTGAAAGGAGAAAACAGAATGACTCTCCTTCCCTTCCTCCTCCCTACAATGGCCGCGATGCGTTCCCGTACGCCCCGTAATCTGCGACTGTCGTCGAACGGTGGCGATGCGTTCATGGGCACCCCGTAACCAAAAGCGTACTGTCCGCGCTTGCTCGATGGTACCTGGACAGTTGCCAGCTAGCAGACCCGCATCTCTCCAATAACTAGCTGCAATTGTTACATTTTTAGTCATCCGTAGTGAGAGTTGGACCCGTGTCCTCTTACAGACTGAGCTACTGCTGCCTGATCATGAAAGAACAGTAGGAAAGATGAACGAAAACCGGAAGGGAGGTGAGATGAAGGGTGGTATGAAACCAGACATAAAGGAGGAAGGTTGGATGAAGGCTAGTATGAAAAAGGCAGGGGAGGAAGGAATGGATGTATGAAATAAAGTAAGGATGGAAGGCAGGGTAGCTGAAGGATGGCATGAAAGGAAGTAAAAGGAATTTGGAAGAGGAAACAAGGATGGGAGGAGAAAAGGATGGAAAGAAGGAAGAAAGCAAGAGCATAGAAATAAAGGAAGTCACTGCCACTTTTATGGTCCCCACTAGTCCAACACACACAAACCCACACCTGGATTGAAACACTAACTGACCTCGAAACGCTAATTTGAAACCTTAACCTTTGTTAACACTCTAACCCTTCTTGAACCCATGACCCATAACCTTTGCTTCAAACCCTACTTTGAATTTATGAGGTCAATCTTTAATACATGTCATTGCAATGAACAAGTACACTTTATAGTACTTAAAAAACTTTTACCACTTTTAAAAAAAAATATTCACAATTTTCAGTTACCACGCGTCGTGTGCAGCCTGGAAATGTACTCAAAATACTTCAGTCATTGCAATGGACCTGTATGAACAGTCTTGATACTGTTCAAAGATACTGATCAGATTTTTACAATGTCATCTCTTACCTGGACTGATCTGGACCTTGTGGACCGAACCCAAGGCCTCATCCTTCCCACGTCACCTTTTGGTTATGACTCCATGAATTAAAAAGTAAATAGTAAAATAAACAAGACTTTCATCCGTCAGAGAAGCTTGCTTACAAAGTGGAAAGCAGAGAGCTCGCTGCCGACTGTGGGGATCGATGCTGGAAAGAACATCCATATTTCCATAGAGCAGAAGTGTCCGGTCAGCTGTGGACAAAGCAATTAGAGGGCAAAAAAAAATAAATAAATAAATAAATAGTGGATGTGGAATCATCAATACATTAAGCAGGATATGGGAGGCGTGGGCAGCTTGAAAGTGGCTTGTTACATAAGGAGACAAATGGCATGAAAACAATGTCATGCATAGAGTACAGCCTAAATCGCACATTATTTTTTTAAAACTTGGTTGACATTTAAGACAAATTTCTCACGAGTCACTGCAAACATATTACAGCTCACAAATGTCAATGGTGTTCAGACCACCATAATCCACAAACACACACTTTCCAAGGTCATTTCTAAAACACAAACGGTTTATTTTACTACCTAAAGGGATTTTATTGCAGAAGTGGTAAAAGCTGAATCTGGAATTTGTATTTGTGAACCTTTTATTTTAAAACAGATCGTTTTGAGAGACAAAGCTGAGAAACCAACAGCAGAACATTTGGAGTCATTACATTCCCTGTAAACCCTGTTTGAAAAGTCAGTCATATCCCATCATGTATTCTGTAAAAACAGTCTAATGAAAAGCATTTTTTTTGGGGGGGGGGGGAGACTTGGATTTGGTTGTAATTTGCAGGTGTACACGAGTGATTCTCAACCACCGTGCCGCCAAATTTCACTTAATTGGTCAGTAAATTAATATTAATTTACTAAAAATGTATTTTTGTTCATCTACCCCAGCCGGGTATAGTGGTAGCAATTAAATGCTCTTTCACCAGATGGCACAAGTTACAATTAACCTGTCTCCACCTGTAACTATTAACATACAACAAACTAAGTCATGGCACCCATGGAGTAAGTAAATTGAGACGAGATCATCGATATTTCAGTATATATACGAATGCCATTTTTGTTTGGTGGTATGCTGTGACATTTTCTTCAATGGAAACGCAAGAGCCCGCGACCCTAGTGAGGAGAAGCGGCTCAGAAGATGGATGGATGGATGGAAACGCAAGAACTGCACAGCATCTTTTGCACACTACTGCCACCTGACGTCCAAATGAAGGTGATGCCTTTCTAGTGATATGGAGGGGACAAAAACATGACAATTGGTGAGATAATTTTTGGCTCATGTTGACCAAGAAGGACCTTTTCGGTCCAGGGGAGAGGTTTTTCCCAAAGGCCCCCTTAAAATCTTAATTCAAATTAAATATAACTATCATGTAAAGTGACCAAGTGGTGGGGCACATCTGGTTCACAGTTCTGATGACCCAGGTTCAAGTCCGGCCTCGCCTGTGTGGAGTTTGCATGTTCTCCCCGTGCCTGTGTGGCTTTTCTCCAGGTACTCCGGTTTCCTCACACATCCCAAAAACATGCATGGTAGGTTGATTGAAGACTAAATTGCCCACATGTGTGAATGTGAGTGCGAATGGTTGTTTGTTTAAATGTGCCTTGCGATTGGCTGATGACCAGTTCAGGGTGTACCCCGCCTCCCGCCCAGAGTCAGCGAGGATAAGCTCCAGCACACCAGCGACCCAAGTGAGGGTAAGTGGTATGGTAAAATGGATGGCTGTACAGTGTACCATCACATTAGCAATTCACCTATTGGATTTTTTTGGGGGGGAAACGTTTTTGCTGAAACGCTTGCTTAATCCCTTTTTTTTTTTTTTTTTTTTTTTTTTAAATAAAATCCAATACCCCACTTATTCTGTCTGTTTTTTGCTAAATAAAATCCTGGCAATAATAATGAGTATCAATTATTCTTACATTTTGACTATTCGCGTTAGCAGGAAACACTGTCCACGTAAATGTCGTAGGAATTTCAGTCACATTTAAGATAAAAAAAAGTGGTAATCTTTACAAGAACAAAGACATTTTGTCATGATAAAAAGTCAATCTTAAAAGAACAAAATTTTTTTCCAAGTCAAAGTTTAACAAGGGAAGAAAGTCATTTTAACAAATTAATTTCCGCCCAAAGCTTACCTTTTACTCTGGAAAACAATATAGGATTATACGCAACATAATTTATTGCTAATTATTTTAGGGTCCCCGGACCCAGTTTGAAGAGTTTAGGTCTTAGATTTCAACTGTGGATTTTTCCAGTAGTACCACAAAGCATTACAAATCCTGTGCTGCATTTTACTACTTTGCTGTGAGTACAACAACCAAAGAATGCTGTCCTTTTTGAACCAGTAAAGTCATTTCAACCAATCAGGCAGTCAGTAGTAGAAACACTTGTGGTTCTTGAGGTTCCTCCTGTAGCCAAAGCTCTTGCCGCAACGGTCGCACATGAACTTCTTGTGGCCAGTGTGGACCTGCTCGTGGGCTTTGAGGCTGTTGCTCTGGTTGAAGCGACGACCGCACACATCGCAGATGTACGGCTTCTCGCCGGTGTGGACGCGGCGGTGGCGGGTCAGATTGCCCATGTTGCTGAAACGCTTGTCGCACGTGTTGCAGGCGAACGGCTTCTCGCCCGTGTGCACCGCCTGGGAAGCACAGGAAAAAGGCTCAGAATTGCCTCCTATTTTTACTATATAGTATTCTAAACCTGGGATATCATTATCTTTGGTGGCTCTGTGGTGACATCTTGTGATAAATACATTGGACGTTTAAAGGTCCTATGCTTGCTTTGTCATGGCCCTTTCCCCATTCACCCGAACCGGGAGGAAGTTCTTAGACCCGCTTTACCGAATGTGAAAGTAGGTTGCTCATATACCAGATTGGACTCTTATTTAGAGAACTGTGTGAGTGAGAACAGGCACTATGGAATATTTTATAAAGTGTATTTTAATAAGCATAAACATGTTTAAAATGTGTGGGAAGGGTTAAACTATATATTATAAATGTTTGACCATCTAAGGGTGTGTGTCAGAATCATCTTTATTTGCCAAGTATGTCCAAAAACACACAAGGAATTTGTCTCCGGTAGTTGGAGCCGCTCTAGTACGACAACAGACAGTCAATTTACAGAACACTTTGGAGACAGAAAGACATTGACAGTCACTGAGCAGTAAAGGGTTGCTAGTTATCTGGTAATCCCAGTACATTTTTTTTTTTTTTTGACAATTGTGCAAAAAGATGCAGAGTCCTCTTGCACTTAGAGCAGTTCGAATGACTAATATTGCAATAGTCTGGTGCAATAACCATTTGGGGCTTTCACTTCTGTACTAGATGACCCACCAGACATTTTCAGTTTTTTTCCCCTCATGTCCAAATACACAAGTCATAAGTCACATTTGCAGCAGGGCCCTCCTTTAGGGTTCCCAAAAACTCAACTAGTCACTAAGTGTGGAACAGGCCTTTTCCGTTCGTGGCACTCAACTGCGGAACTGCCTGCCTGAAGATCTCAGGCAAGCAAACTCAATATGGTCTTTTAAATCTCTTCTGAAGACTCACTTTTGTCGTTTGGCTTCTCTGGTGTTGTGCATCAGTTTTCTTGCTAAGCACTTTATGACTTGTTTTTAAAAGTGCTATATCAATAAAGTTATTCTTTACAGGAAGTTAGGAGTTGCAAGAACGACAAAAAAAAAAATTATTTAAAACATCTAAAAAGTAACCGCAGTTCTTTGTATGACCACTTTTTAGGGCCTTATTAAAGTTAACTTTGATAAAATTTAAGACCTTTTTGGACAGAGTTTAACAATTATGAAAACAATAAAAAAAAATGTCTACCTGGTGCGTCTTGAGGCTGCTGTGCTGCGAGAAAGCGCGGGAGCAGATGTCGCAGGAAAAGGGCTTGATTCCGCTGTGCACCTTGAGGTGTATTTTTAGGTAGCTGGTTGACTTGAACGTCTTTCCGCAGATGGTACAGTCGTGCGCACCGCCCGCCGTATGGTGGTGCTGCTGGTGTGAGCGCAATTCTGTCACTGTTGACAGCCAATGGGCGCACAGTAGGCAGGCGCACGGCACAGCGTCGGCATGCATTTGTAGGTGGCTGCGCATTGCCTCTACGCAGTCTGCCGTGGCGCCACAGACCACGCACGCCAGCGAGGCAGCATCTGTGTGCATCTCCAGGGTGCTCTTCTGGATGAAGGTCTTCCCACAGGCAAGGCAGGCGTATGGCCGCTCCCCCGTGTGGATCCTTTGGTGGCCCTTGAGCGTGACTGCCTGGTTAAAGCTCTTCCCACACGTGTCACACCGAAAGGGCTTCTCGCCTGTGTGGATGCGCAGGTGGCGCCGGAGGTTGCCGTTGATATTGAAAGTCTTCTCGCAAAAGGGGCAGCGGTGGACACGCTCAACAGTGCGGACGCGGCGGACGGCATGCAAGCGCTGGTGCATCTTCAGCCCGTGTGCTCGGTAGAAGCTCTTGTCACACTGTGTGCACTTGAAGGGTCGCTCCTCATTGTGCATGCGCTGGTGGTCAAGAAGGATCTGCCTGAGCGTGAAGCCCTTACCGCACATGTCACACGTGTGAGCACGCTCTCCTGGAAAAGACCGACAGGAAAATGTCAAATAAACAGAGGATGTGTCCAGAATCGCTGGCTCATTCCTGAATCACCATCCAGAAGGGGTGGGCGAACTTTGTTGCTCAACGGCCACGTTTGATTCTTAAAAACAAAAGACAAGTCAGTTCATTTGTAGATTACCTAGAAAAAAAAAAAAGTTAAACATTTTTAATTTTATGTACAACATAAAAGGTCATTTTCATGATAAATAATTCTAATTAAAAATAATGTAATTAATATTATTATTATTACTATAATATCTAGCCAATTAATAAAATAAAGAAACGCGCTAAATGTATATTATTCGTATTGACAGTAACGAATAACCAGTGAATCACAATCAAACTGCTACTCAATGTACTATTCAGACATGCAAACACCAAAGACATGAAAAAGGTGACCAAAAAAAAATAAAAAAATCACAGGGAGCGTCTAGGGGGATCCAGCAGAGAATGTTTTTGGATTTTAACATAAATAAACCATTCTGGAAGACTCTGGATAGTACAATAAGGCAAAACAAAATTTCTTCACGCAGAAAAACATGTATTTACACCACTCATTACATGTTGATGTACAACTTTAAATGTGTCTCTTTTCTTTGCTTTTTTGTTTTGGCCTCCAACTTGAGCCAGGCCCATCTCCACCTGCACCTGATGGCTACTGCAACCTGTGCCTCATGAATAGCATCCACCTCTTTAAGCACTGTCATTCTGGAAAAGAATTGACTAAAATCATTGTCTGTTTAACTTCATTTATCACTATTACCAACTTCTAAGGCTAATCCCAAATGCATCCTCCAAGAAAATCTTAAGTAATATATTAATATAATAATAATAATATTTTTTTGTTTTTACTGGCCATTTCTGAATTTGAAGTGAGTTCATTCTGTATTGTAACATAATCCCTAACATCGCTCCGTCGCTTAATACATTTAACATTAACATCCGTAAACTAATTAGATAATTGTTTCCGAATTAATACAAGATGTACTAGCAGATCAGCTCTTTTCGCTGATGTTACGTGTGCTGCGCCGTTCCGCAACCAGGGCTACGACCCACAGCTCCTCAACGCAAAAATACACAAGACCAGTGCAACAAAGACGACTCTGGCTGATTTGATGAGCAAAAAATGTAAGAGTAGCAATAGAGTAGAGTAGCCAAATATTGTATTCGAGTAAGAGTACTGTTACGAGACAATAATATGACTCAAGTAAAAGTAAAAAGCAGTCCTCCAAAAAATTAAGTGTAAAAAGTACACAGTGAAATAATTACTCAAGTACTGAGTAAATAGTGAGTAACTTCAATTTGTTTTTTTTAACCACAGCATGAACATCCATTCAAAAAAAACAATCAATTAAAAAAAATTACAATATAAAATGTGAATGGGCAAATTCTATTGCTGTGTGTGTGCGTGTGTATGCAATTTACTGCACAGTGTTTTCTCACATTATAAGTGAGATGAAATATCCACGTTTGGACAGACATTGCCAGTAAAATACTACAATATATAAAAGCTGTTGTTTTTGTTCCTCTAAATGTAAAACATGTAGCGCGCTGTTGCCTTCATAGTGACGACGACCTTCCCAACATGGCCGCCACGTAGGCACGACTATAGGCCGGGCTGGCTTATCTAGTGTTAATACATATGCCGGGAAGCCCAATAGAAGTCGTTGTGTGAGGTCATGTGACTTAGTTTTGTCGTCCGATGCAGAAGTCGAAGTCTCCCGCACGAAATAGTTGATAAATAAGCAATAATTGATAAATAAAAGCAGCGAGCAACATTCAAATAAATGTAACGTAGTAAAAGTACAGTTACTTGGATGGTGGATGTGTGGAATGGATCTAGTTGCCAGCGTTCAAGGAGTCAGCGACGGACGGCGGCACTCTCGCTTCACGCTATGTTGGATCAACTTTCTCCCATTAAAGCTGCCGCAAAGCGTGCATGCGCACAAGCGATACCCACTAAGTCAAAATGTCGGTTGCCATGGGCAGTATTGGGGCACTTTTCAGAATAACAAGTAGTATTTTATTCTTTGAAACCCCCCTTAACTTGATATCACAAAAGGTGCAAGGTCCTTTGCGTTTACAACAATCCCAATTGGTTTTTGAAGGATCATACTACTGATGGGGAGATGACGCTTCATGAGCCATCGTAACATATCAGCCAATTCTTTCGAGTTATGATTCATTTCTTGACGGTTCATGCGCACACGAAACTACCTGCCGGCCATATGTATAATCACATGCAACTGATGTATTGCATTTTCGCATCTGTTTTGGCTCTGGTCAATAATGTACTACAAAACAATGTTTAACCAAATAATTTCGACATAAAGTGTATAACAAATTACTTTCAATGTATTCTGTGTGTCTAAAATGTTTCCACAATGGTAGTATCATATGTCAGGTTTTATAATGTTTTTCTTTCACTTTAAACAGACAGGACTGTAAAAGTGCTTGTGGAACCAGGAAGAAGACACTATTTGCTTGTGTAACTACATACAGAATGGGAGAATTATTATTATTATTTTTTATTCAGAAATAGTTTCTCAACAGTTTTGATTCATTAAAGAGCAGGATTATAAAAATTGGGGTACAGTAATTTTCCCTCTCCCAGTAAGGTGTTGTTTGTTGTACCCAACTGTATGGAATACAATTGACACTTCACCTTTGAGAGAGAAAAAAGGGTGGAAAATACAGTGCTTGATAAACAAATTGAATTAATACATCTCAAATAACTATAGTTATTTATCCTACCAATTCTGAATGCGGTTCGCACTCACGCGACCACTGAGAGACGTCTGGTACCGGGCAAGCTGTAATGCTCTCTGCACTGTCCAAGATATCTCCAAACTCAATAAACACTAAACTCTCCAAACTCTAGTAGCCTTTGCAAAATATAAAATATCCAAACTCTGAGCTGACCCCATCTGTCTCTCTTCTCTTTCTAGATTAAAAAAAAAAAGATTTTGAATGGAGCCCTGTCAAATCTAGTGGCAAAATATGAGGCACTTCAAAGTTTCAGACGTCATAATTCCCGGCTCCTCCCGTAAAAGGAGAAGCCTCGATATGCGCTTTGCGGAAACGCCCCTTCCACTACCCGACACACGCTTCGAAGACACATCTCGTAACATCACTAGATCATACTAAACAATAATGAAGAAAAACAAAAGTGATGGTGGACAGTTTGGTTGATGTTAAAAAAATTTCAGTTTTGGAATTTTATTTGGGACTAAGTCTCGGCATTTAGGTTTCCCATTTATGAAGTTCCGATGTCCACTGTACTGGAAACATCTTATAAATAAAAACTTTTTTAAAAAAAAACATGTTTTCAGTATTCCAATTCCCTGTCAAAGATTGGGGAGTAAAAAAAAATATATATGATTGGATCATATTTTTCCCCGGGTAGTCAGGATTTGGAGGACCTTTTTCAGACTGGCTTGATCAAATATGATCAAAAATTGATCAAACTTTAGTAACACACACACAACAAAATAAGGTGAGCACTGACCCGTGTGTTGCCGCATGTGCACGTTGAGGCTGCGGCGGAGGGTGAAGGTGTGTCCGCACACCGAGCACGAGAAGTTGTCGCGTTGGCACGCTGCCTGGTGGACTCTGGGCTGCAGCCGTTTGCTGGAGTTCTTGCCACACTGCTTGCCGGCTCGGACACCATGTCTGGCCCGGCCCATGTGGCCTGTGTCGCTGGCATCTTCCTGCTCCTGCCAAGTGAAAGGGTCGCAGCAACGTAGAGTTTGCTTGTTTTTTTATTTCTTTTATTCCCCCCCTGCTCCCAGGTCGTTTATCGTGATTATTTTATGTTGTATTACTGACATTGTCAATGTTACCAAATGCAAGTGTAATTTTGAAAGGCCTTAAATAAAGGTCCCATATTTTAACAAGCCAACTTTTTCTAGTATTTGGGATGTTATATTGGCTCTATGGTGCCTCAGTGAACATGTGAAATATGAATTAAAACAGTCCACGCATTCCTGAGTTACAAACGTTTTTTGTCGAGAGGCTTGAAATAAATCAGGTCATTTGAATGTCCTCAAGCTTATGTACGTCACCAGCGAAGGTCTCCGCCTATCTGAGGCAGCGCAGTCAACATAAACACGTGTTGCTCACACAAGTAGTGAGAGTTGGGTCTTCTACACAGAGGCCACCAATCAGAGGGAAAGGGGTGGGTCTCAGCCAAATATGGACAAAGTGGATACAAAACTGGGTCAAACAGTAGTAGCTATCAGAGGAGGCTTTTCTGGATACTAGTACGAGAAAACCAAGGTGTTTTTTTTAAATGAAATTGACACTTTTATACAAAATCCATGCTAGAGAGTCACTCTATGGAGGTCTAAACAGCCAAAATATGGGACTTTTAAAATATGAATTTGATCAATGACCTCCCAACTTAGTGTTCACTAACCTTCTAGCCAAGGCTCATATTGGATATAAAAAAAATACCACATCACACAACCAAACAAATGTCACAAAAAGTATACAGTATAATAATTATTTCAATATAATAATGAAATTATCTCATCTCAGTTTCCTCACAAATTTACTCACTCAGTGGCTGTTGGGAATTACTCCCATCCAGTATTTAGTCAGTGAGTTGGCCATTTTGTTGGGCTGTTCGAATGTGTAGTGACTATTACAATACTAGATTATCATCTGCAGTATATAGTCTTCTTAATGTATCCCACAATGCTGCTTCAAAGTAGTAAAGCACCGACGGTGACTAGGAAAGTTAATATATCCCATGATGCATTGCGTTGTTTCATGAGTTGTAGTGCGAAAATATCTTGTAATATAAGTAGAGCAATACATCAAAAGACAGATGGAACAAAAGTGATTTGTTTGTATCAACTTAAATTCCTGAATAGTTATCATTTGTTCAATATGTATTGCGGCAGCTCCACCAGCTGAATTTGATCCCGTATGTTGTACTGATGTGACAGTAATAACAGGCAGCAGAGTAGTCTTCCAAAATAATTTTTTCGATTTGACTGATGAGTGAACTACATATGCCACAATATAAAAATCCTTATAGTGATTAGGGGGTAAGGAATCACTAAACGATTCCAAACACAGCCATGGTGTGGGTGCCAGGGCTTAATTCTGTTGTGTGAATGGTAACAAATGGTTGCACAGGTTAATTATGAACCTTGTGCCATCTAATGGAAGAGCATTTAATTACCCCCAAGCAGCTAACCCCCGCCCCTCTTTCTCTTTTCGTCACGGTGGCTGGACACAGCGCCGTACTGGCCGGCAATGTTGGATGCTAGATTTTTTTCTCCCCCCAATATTTGGAACAATCGGTGTTACAGCCTTAACAGCTCAGTGTTCTGTGATTTCTGTAACAAAATACGGACGTACCGCAACATTTGGTAACTCTGCTGATCTGATACTAGTTGTGCATCCTGACCTGATAGTCTGGATCATCCGGGTCCAGGTTGCCTCCCTGCTGAGCGGACCCACATGACATCTGGTCAACCAAAGTGTCCTGCGTCACTGCTAGATGTTCGTTGTCCTGATAAACATACATAGTGGTGATAAGTGATGTTCACTTTTGAATGACACTGTCAAGATTGGAAATTGTGTGTTTGTACAGTGACCCCCCCCCCTGGTGTATTGCGGCTCCTTGTTTGCGCACTTGCTATAGCGCATATTGTGTGCTCACAGTGTGGAACATATCTGTCTGTCACAGAAATTCATGCTACATTGTTAAACTCTGCAGTTATTGTGATAATTTTTGATTGCTTTTCACATGGGAAAAGAGAGCCATAGTCACCCATCGAACACCGGGAAAACGGTGAATAACACGTAGACAAATTGTTGGTACCTCTCTGTTTATGAAAGAAAAACCCAAAGTGGCCACAGAAATAACTTGATTCTGACAAAAGGAATAATAAAAATAATGAAAATAAGAAATTGCTTTTTAATTGGGGCTCAACAGAATTATTTATAACGAACTCATGTAACCGGCCTGGACAAAAATTATGGTTTACCCTTAATATTTTATTGCAAAACCTTTAGAGGCACTGCAATCAAACAGTTTTTGTAACTTTGAGACTTCTGCACCTCTCAGCGGGTACTGTGGCCCACTCTTCATAAGCAAACTGCTCCAGTTGTCTCAGGTTTGGCGGGCGCAGTCTCCGGACGGCATGTTGTAGGTCTATCCACTGAGGTTCAAAAGGATTTTAATCAGGGCTCATAGAAAGCCACTTCTGAATAGTCTAATGTTTTGCTCTCAGCCATTCTTGTGTGTTTTAAACTGTGTGTTTTGGGTCATTATCCTGTTGCAAGAACCATGACCTGCGGTTGAGACCAACCTTTCTGACACTGGGCAGCACATTTTTCTCTAGAATAACTTGATAGTCTTGAGATTTCATTGTACTCTGCACAGATGAAGAAAAGCAGCCCCAGAACATAACAGCGCCTCCTCCATGTTTTATAGTAGGGTCAGTGTTCTTTTCTTGATATGCTTCCTTTTTTGTCTGTGAACCTGATGTGGCTTGCTCAAAAGTTCCAGTTTTGTCTTAACTAAATTTTTTATAATTATTTTTTAACAGTGGTGTCCCCCTTGGTCGCCTCCCATGAAGTCCACATCAGCTCAAACGACGACAGTCTTTAACTTTAATTTCTTTGGAGGTTGTTCTGGGCTCTGCATCTCTTCAATTTGTCATAAATTTTCCTCCTGTGGCCACATCCTGGGAGGTTGGCTCCAGTCCTGTGGATCTTAAATTTCTGAATATGTGCAACTGTAGTCAAAATGAACATCAAGGTTCTTGGAGATGCTGTTCTAGCCTTTAACTTGGTTGTCTACAATTTTCTTTCTAATCTCTTGAGACAACTCTCTCCTTCGCTTCCTGTTGTCCATGTTTAGTGTAATACACACCAGTGTCACCAAACAGCACAGTGATTACTTGTCACACTTTAAATCGGCCAACTGACTGATTACAAGTTTGAAGACACCAGTGATGCTAATTAGAGGACACGCCTTGCTTGAACATGTCCTTATTGTCAAATTATTTTCAATCTTTTCTGGGGGTACCATCATTTTCTTGCACGCCTGTTTCAAGACTTTGTTTTTTAAATTAATTCTGTTAAACCATAATTCAAAAGCAATGTCTGATTTTCATTGGTTATTTTTCATTAAATTTCTATTTATTATTACTTCTCAGATTCAAGTTATTTCTCTTAGAACTGTGGGTTTTTCTTTCCTTAAACAGAGTGGTACCAACAATTTTGCCCACGCGTTTAAGACCTTGAGAACAGTAAGACACACAAGACAAGATTTTATGCTCGCATTTGTGTGTGTCCAAAAGCATTCACAATGTATTTAAAAACTGTGTTTTAATATTTTGAAATGTGTTGTAAGCTTGTGGGAGTGGTAAAACTATTTTTAAAAGATTTTATATTGTCTCTATACATATTATAGATTTCCACCTAAAGCTGCTGTCTGGAACGTATCCCATGCAATAATCTGGGGTTCACTGTACAGCTTTACTCCTGTTTTGTAATATCTTGACCCATCTCGTAGCTTAGTAATCAAAATATGACGTGGAGCATGCAGCTGTTGGAGCCCAGTAGTGCACTCCACTACCAATGAAACCAGTCGCTGTGTGTTTAGGTTTGTCGGGCCTTGGCGGAGGTTTGCACTCTGCCAAGGCCCACAATTGGGTGACATTCTGGTAAGCAGGAATTTAAGAATATTGGTGGTGTTTTGGGCTCGCGCTTTACTGAGCGACACTCAAGTTATTAATTATAAATACTAATTAATTATTAAGGTTAAGGTTTACTGATAAGTTGAAACTGCTCTGTGATGTTTGGACAGCAATAGAGTCCAGAAAACAGAATGAGACAAAGTCAACACGACCAAGGCGGCCTGGAGTACCTTGTGAGTTACATAAACGATGGCTGACTCCTTGACGTCCACAGACACAGCTAAAAGGCAAATCATGTCAAGAAATCAGTAATAAGACAGTTAGTACTTTGGCAGGCATTTTGTAAAGCACCTTTGATACTGTAATACAGTCTACTGAAAGAAAACCATGTACAGTATCATACATCCAAATATTGATGTGACTGACGAAAATGTATACGATACTGACGATGATGAAGAACTGGTGGTCACCTGAGGCACTCTTCCCCCCGGAGGGCTCCTCTCCTTCCAACGTACATACTCCTCTGCCCACTTCCTGCTCAAACACTGCCTCTTCTGCTATCACAGTGTGAGCGCTTGTCAACACCATATTTACCGCCGTTTCTGCCACGTCAAGCCTCTTCTTCAGGTCCTCCAGCTCCGCTTCCCCCTGCGTCAACTGCACAGAGGACAATCTTATTGACATTCATTCACGCTATTCATATTCAAGACCAGGCTTGCACAAATTGGCTTCTCGGAGGGAATCGGAAGATCAGCAGGAATTAGAAAACTATCACGTAAAACACACTCTTCACACACTTTTAAATCTAGTGTAAGATCAGCACCCCCCCCGAAAGGTTGTTACGTTATTATTTTTAAACTGTATGTGTGGGTGGGTCTGTGTCCTTGTGGACAAGTGGCGGGCAGGTTTGTTTTACTTTTATATTTTAATTAATGGAACTGGATTTGTATTGCATTCTTTTGTATGAAATGTTACGGTGAAGTTTTATCACAATGTTAAGCTTTTTTTTTTTTCTTCTTCTGGTCATCGGCGCTTACGTCGGTTTGAAGACTAAAATAAACGCTAAAAACCATCAGTGCAAAAGTGCAAGCAACAGTTTACCTTGTTAGCTGTCACAATGTTGGCATTGACGTATTTTATTGTTTCACTCACCCAACTGACAGAGTTGACTTCACTGAAGCGCCGCGTGGTGTCGGCTGAGGCTCGGAGCGCGTCAGATGCTACACATCGGGAAAAACTCCTTTGCACAATATAATATTCCAAGTGTTGCACTGAGGCGACTGGTCATTCATTTTACCAAAGTTAAGACACACTTTTGTTCGCCACTGCTGCCGTTGGGCACAAGCACGTCATTGTGCCCGTTCTTCTTTGTTGGTTTACACCACTTCTTCGTTACTTTTCGCCACTTATTCGCAGCTGGAGGACTCGGCATCGAAACGTGGAACCAACATTTTATTTTTTTATTTTAACCCTTCCGGGAGTCCCGGTTCCAATCGGTTCTCGATTCCCAACCCTAGTGACCTGTTTGTGAGCCATATCGCATTAAACGTACGGGAACATATCCTTAAATGAACGTAATCTGCCAACCACCAATGAAACGAGGGTGGACATTTCAGCAGGATAATGACCCAAAACATACTGCCAAGGAAACTCAATTGGTTTCAAAGAAAAAAACAATACAGCTGTTAGAATGGCCCAGCCAATCACCTGACTTGAATCCAATCAAAACTTTATGGAAAGAATTGAAATTCAACATCCATAAAAGAAGCCCACGGAACCTTCAAGATTTGAAGACTGCTGGTGTGGAGGAATGGGCCAAAATCACACCAGAGCAGTACATGCAACTAGTTTCTCCATACAGAAGGCATCTTGAACCTGTCATTGAAAACAAAGGCTTTGTACAAAGTATTAAATAAATACTAGTTACTGTAGATGGAGGTGGTTCCATAAGGATTTATGGCACCAACGATGAGCGTAAAACAGACCCCGCCGGAATTCTACCTGTGTGAAGGATCCTCATTGAAGTAAGCCACTTTAAAAAGAAACCCTTCTCTGTATGAAGACGCGGCAGCCAAAACTTATCAGTCAAAACGTGCCAGCGTACTCTCTTACCGGTTCAATACATCATTTTCAAATAATAAATAGGATTTTTCATTTGTTGGACTATTGTTTTGGAAGAGTACAAGGCGTAACAATAGGATTGTGATTCGCTATTCATTTGTTGCTGTCAATACGAATAGTTATTGGGGTTTTAGGGTGCGAGTCCCAGCACTAATATTGTGGTGTATCGTTATCGTGACACAAAATGGCTCATATCGCAATACAAGATTTTTTCCATATCGTCCAGCACTAAGAGGGACTAAAACTCTGCAACCCCTGTATTCTAAATGCAAATGTAAAGTGACCTTTTGTATAATCAACAGTAATTAGAAAATATTTAGTGATTGTGTTATTATTTTGATCATTGTCTGATTGTCTGTTTTATGTACAGCATTATGTTACACTTGTCGTTGTTAAGAGTGCTCCATCTAGACATAATTTGAGATTCTCAGTTTGTCAATCGCTATATTTATGCACATACTTGAGCTGGGCAATATGGCGATATAAATCGTGAGGACGATTAAAAAAATGTCTATCATGCCATTTGTCTTCTATCATTTCTATCGTCATTTATGCAATTTTCAAGCAAAGATTTCCACAATGTAGGATGTACGTCTGAAACGAGCCCTTAAATTGACCAACTCGATGTAAAAAAAAAAAAGAGGATGCCTCAGAGAACCATTTTTTAAAATGTGTAATGGTCGAGGGACGCACGCACAGGCTACCTTTAATGTGGCACCATGCCTATGTCACCTCAGCAAGGGAAGAAGGACACGGATCCACGATGCATATTTTTAATGCTTACAGTAAAAAAAAGCTTTTCTGAGCAGTCAGCTCTCTCAAACAAAGATTGAACCATTTATTTCTCGTAACTTGATGAAAAGAGTATGGACTGATAACTGAAATGAAAGCTGCGTGGCAGGAAGAGGCAAACAGAAAGACCATCGCTGATTGGTAAAAAGTCATTCAGAGCTCAGGGCTGGCAGCGAGCAGACGACAAAATGTGACATGCCAAGTCACGGCCGGTAGAAAACTGGGCAAAAAGCCACACGTGGCTTCATTTTACAGTCAAAGAGTATGTCGTAGATGAGATGCATCATTCCCATGGTCGCCAGCACGCAAATCAAATTAAGTATTGTCCTAATTAGTCACCGAAGTTTGTAGTAGGTGTTGCACCCAGCAGGAGGCACACAAGAAGGCAGTAAATTTGGATATAAATCATGCAACATTGTCCAAAATCTACAAAACAGCATGACAACAGCAAGAAGGATCGGTAAGTAAAGTCAATCTGTGGTGTGTTGTACAACCCCAATCCCAATGAAGATGGGACATTGTGTTAAACATAAATAAAAAATAGAAAACAATGATTTGCAAATCATGTTCAACCTATATTTAATTGAATACACTACAAATACAAGATATTTAATGTTCAAACTGATAAACTTTATTGTTTTTAGCAAATAATCATTAACATAGAATTTTATGGCTGCAACACATTCCAAAAAAGCTGGGACAGATGGCAAGACTGAGAAAGTTGAGGAATGCTCATCAAACACCTGTTTGGAACATCGCACAGGTGAACAGGCTAATTGGGAACAGGTGGGTGCCATGATTGGGTATAAAAGGAGCTTCCCTGAATTGCTCAGTCATTCACAAGCAAAGATGGGGCGAGCTTCACCTCTTT
This sequence comes from Phycodurus eques, assembly GCF_024500275.1. Taxonomy (NCBI): domain Eukaryota; kingdom Metazoa; phylum Chordata; class Actinopteri; order Syngnathiformes; family Syngnathidae; genus Phycodurus; species Phycodurus eques. The sequence continues at coordinate 17,838,339 of NC_084531.1, forward strand.
GTGAACAGGTGCGTGAGAAAATAGTCGAACAGTTTAAGGACAATGTTCCTCAACGTAAAATTGCAAGGAATTTAGGGATTTCATCATCTACGATCCATAACATCATCAAAAGGTTCAGAGAATCTGGAGAAATCACTGCATGTAAGCGGCAAGGCCGAAAACCAACATTGAATGCCTGCGACCTTCGATCCCTCAGGCGGCACTGCATCAAAAACCGACATCAATGTGTGAAGGATATCACCACATGGGCTCAGGAACACTTCAGAAAACCAATGTCAGTAAATACAGTTCGGCACTCCATCCGTAAGTGTAACTTGAAACTCTACTATGCAAAGCAAAACCCATTTATCACCAACACCCAGAAACGCCGCCAGCTTCTCTGGGCCCGAGCTCATCTAAGATGGACTGATGCAAAGTGGAAAAGTGTTCTATGGTCCGACGAGTCCCCATTTCAAATTGTTTTTGGAAATTGTGGATGTCGTGTCCTCCGGGCCAAAGAGGAAAAGAACCATCTGGACTGTTATGGACGCAAAGTTCAAAAGCCAGCACCTGCGATGGTATGGGCCTGTGTTAGTGTCAATGGCATGGGTAACTTACACATCTGTGAAGGCACCATTAATGCAGAAAGGTACATACAGGTTTTGGAGAAACATATGCTGCCATCCAAGCAACATCTTTTTCATGAACGCACCTGCTTATTTCAGCAAGACAATGCCAAACCACATTCTGCACGTTATAACAGCTTGGCTTTGTAGTAATAGAGCGCAGGTACTAGACTGGCCTGCCTGCACTCCAGACCTGTCTCCCATTGAAAATGTGTGGCGCATTATGAAGCGTAAAATACGACAACGGAGACCTCGGACTGTTGAACAGCTGAAGCTGTACATCAAGCAAGAATGGGGAAGAATTTCGCCTACAAAGCTTCAACAATTAGTGTCCTCAATTCCCAAACGTTTATTGAATATTGTTAAAAGAAAAGGTGATGTAAGACAGTGGTAAACATGACCCTGTCCCAGCATTTTTGGAACATGTTGCAGCCATAAAATCCTAAGTTAATGATTATTTGCTAAAAACAATAAAGATTATCAGTTTGAACATTAAATATATTGTCTTTGTAGTGTATTCAATTAAATACAGGTTGGACATGATTTGCAAATCATTGTATTCTGTTTTTATTTAAGTTTAACACAACATCCCAACTGGGGTTGTATAATGGTACTACTACATTATGTCCATAGCATAAGGCCGAGGAATGTATGACGCCATCAGGGTGCCTCGAGTCTCCAAGATAGAGAGCCAGTTGATTAGCCTCAAGGTGTTATATTTATTTTCTCACTTAGGGGAGACAGCCTCGAAAATCAGGTGTCCCCTGAATAGTAAGCCAAAGTATAAATCTATAAATAAATTTAAAAAATCTGATTTCAAACAGCACAAGTGCCTTGATTGCTGTTGCACTTAATAAAATGTAATTGATTGAAGTTAATTATTCTAATTAATTGTAAGGTAATTAATTATCAAGAAATCCAAGGCATTTGAATTTAGAGAAAGCATGAACGCTAATATTCCTTGGGCTCGTTTTTAATAATAATAATATAATAATAATTTTGGATTTGCAGTGCGTAGGCTTTTCACTTTAGTAAATATATTTGAAATGGTAAGCATAATAATAATAAAAATACTAGTAACCAGAGAAAACTAACTCATTTTATTGACATGATCAGCAAAAATTTTACTAGTTGATTTATCGAATGTAAATGGCGCTATATATAAATTTAAGGTAGAAAAGCATTCAACTAGCCAGAGTGATTTTTTTATTTTTTTTATTTAATATTTATATTTGATAGCTGCAGCCCTAATAGCCGCACTAACTGGATACATTTCCCGTCTGTAACAGGTCTGTTTAATGTCACTTAAAAAAAATAAAAGTAAGCAGCCATACTATGTTGTATAATTTTTCATACAGGTAGAATAGCTGAAAACATACTATAGCGTGGTAAAAAATGGCCCAGATCGTGATATATGATTTTTTTTCCCATATTACCCAGCTCTAGCACATGCATGATGCTTGTGTTATTGTATGAATGGTGATGTTATGAAATATTAAAGTAACGTACTTGCAAGCGTAGCAGAGATGAACATTCGTGGAAAAGCTGGCAGATGTTCTCGGCTGCCTCTTGAGCCAGCAACGTCATGAAGGTGCTGACATGACAGACCACCTGATGGGGGGCATTGTTATATACATGGTGGGCCAAATGTAGGTATACAATAAGTTTTTTTTTTTTTTTTTAAATAAGTCTCAATTGACGATATATGTTTGTTCCCCCTGACATTTTCCTTCCTAACCTACTTTCCCGCCTTCCTTCCTTGAAAACCACCCTGTATGTCTTAAATATAAATACTGCATTTTACCAATTAAATGGGGCAGAAGCAAGATAAATCCTTAGGAACACAAAAATAAATAGGAAACGTGAGGTTGGTTGTTTTTGGAAAGTATTTTTGAAGCCGGAGCCTTGTATATTTAATAAACAACCCTAATAAATAAAAGTGCCATTTGGGTATCCCAGATTTATTACATGTTTAATTATTCCAAGATTTAATTAACATATTTACATGTTGTCGTGTAAACAAATAGCTAACAAGCAACTAGTGGCCAATAGGGAAATCAGTGATTATAATTGACATTTACTGAAATGGTGTAATTACCATACCTAATTGGTCGATAATGTGTGGCTGAAGGACTACAACTAGACTAGATTAGTCCGTGTTTGTCCCAACACAAAAGCGAACATGGCTTCTTCTCAGTGGGAGAAATGTTTATGGGAATAAATTCATACATTTTTAGTTCTGCTTTAAAATACGTTCTCAGACGTCCATTCGTTGAGTTAAACGCTACAGTGGCTAGCGAGCTAGCTAATCTATTTCTATGATCACCCAGGACGGACGGGAGGGAGCCAACCAAGCAAATGTCCCTACAAATAACAAATTAACCACATTAGCAAAATAAGTAATACAACTTACGTTATCCGTCGATGAAAGTGGAGAGTTGTCGTCCTCGTCCAGCGAGATTTCTTGCGTCGTGTCGGAGACAACTTTGCTCATTTCGATCACAGCCCTGTTGGCCATTTGTTCCAAAATGGATGTCGCTTGCGCCTCAAAGTTCACCATTTGGGTATGTCTAAAAACGCCGTACAGAGAGGACAGCGTACCAGAAACTACAGTGCACTACCACAGTACAACGTTAAAGTTTATCCACCAGGAAAATAAACTGGACTGTCGACTCATGCCGGAGAGTTTAAAAAAAAGAAAAGAAAAGAACACTCGGAAGTGACGTTATCAACACTTGTTCTTTCAAAATACATACACTTTTTGTTAAATATGAGTGTACAAATAAATGTATTTATTTTGACAAATTAGTGATGGCGAGATGAAGCTTCATGTCCTTGTTGTGGCACTTGGAAATGACGATGAAATAATAAAATATTGTTTGAACGTATTCTGTGTGCGTAACTGTTTCCAAAATGATAGTAATCATATACAGGCACATCTAAAAAAGTTAGAATATGGCAGAAAACTCAATTGATTTCAGTACTCATACATATATAGTCATTAAACACTTGGAAAAATACTTTTCAGAGGGAAAATGTCTGCCTAAATTATATATTAAAAATAAATTCCATTGTTTCAAAATAGTTTGTTCCGTTATGTTCTAGTTTCTAGAGATGTTGGATTTGGAATTACCATTTGCTGTAAAGTATAATCATCCAAATTATACTTGAATAAAAAATCAGGACATATTTCAGGCGTGTGTGGTGCATCTCTAGAATGAGTTTCACTTGTTTCGAATTGAAGTACTTAACTCAATAAAGCTTTCGACACTGTAATAATTTATTGAGCTGTACCAGTATGGCAGCTTGTGTAATGTGTTTGTCAACTTTGGAGAATGGCATAAACCCTCATTTTTACGGAGCTGTTTGACTGGGTCTATATTGCTGTGTCAAAGTGTCACACATCGCGCCAAATTCTGAACCGGTCACGTGGTACTGCCGGGCATCATTTTCGGCCCCGCCCCCAAATGAAGGAAGCCTCGATACGCGCCTCGCGGACACGCCCCCTTCATTACTTGACACACGCCTCGAAGCCCGTAACGTCACTACGACAAATCAACTCGGTGTTATTTATATTAGATTTTAAGGAGTTACTGGGGGTGATTTTGTGTCACTTCCAGTTTCCAGAAGGTAATGTTTTTCCTTGTTAGCGTTTCAAAATAAGAGCATAGTTTTTATTGGATTTAAAATTCCATTATACTGTGAGCAAGTTTTTTTTTTATTTATTTGCCGACGACGAGACTTGGTGGAACCTCGAAGTACAACAAATCATACAAGGGGTTACCTAAGTTGAGGGAAGGAGAAACGAATACATGGAGCACTTCTAACTTGAGAAGACACCTTGCGGTAAATTGCAATGTTTTTTTTCTTGTTTCAACTGTGCGTATGACAACATTAGCAGTATTTTACTGTCACAGGTAACTGAAAAACATGCATCTTGTTCTCTTTCACACCACACACAATTTATCAATAAGTCTGGTCAGCAAACAGCTTCTTCATTCAGTCATTTTAGTGGATAAAACAAATAATGTTTCCGTAAAGCCCTATGCATGTTTTTTTCCCCCACTTCAAAATTGAAATGGCGGCAGGTGAGCGTGGACTCCTATTGAACATGAGTTTGAATGTGATCTGTTCCTTGTGAACACAGCCACATGCCAGTTATAAAAGGGAGTGCATTCTTGTGCAACCAGATTTGATTTAAACTAACCGGGGTAACATCTCCTTTGCAACGGTGACCGGCAGGCCAAGGCGGCAGCAGGTTAAACATCAGGTCCAAGTCAATCACATTCAAGTTTATTTTAGTTTTTCACCTCCGCTCTAAAAAGACACAAAAACAAATCAGTCGAGTTGTACAAATTCTAAGTCACGTTACTGGTGGAAGAAGTTTTTAAATCATCTCAGTCAAAATTCTTTTACAACACATTTTATTTGTAAAGCTCTAGACTCGTTACCAAAGTTTATGCTTTTAATTTTAGCTTCCTTAGGAGTCCCGTTCATCATCAAGCTTTGTTACCAAGATGCGCTGGACCTTGGCTTTGCTTTTCGAGTTGTCTTGCCTTTCTCGCGAGGTCAGCAGTCGTTGTCGGGGGTTGCAATTATAAAACACGTCAGTGCCTTTCATGCGTCTTTGTTTCAAAAGTGCTATCTTGTTTCTCCATTGGTAAACCTAATTATTACCAATGGCAGACTCTGGTTCTTCCTGGACAGTAGGGGACACGCCTCATGGTGATCCATATCCCGTCCCTGTCCCCTTGCTTCGGAGGTTTGAGAGAGAGATTAGATTTGAAGGGCATAACGCCCATCACTCGTTTATTAAATCACACATTGGTTTTTAATTTTTGGGATGACCAATAATTTGTGTTAGATAATGAGACAAATGCCATGAATGTCTTATGCTTCAACAATAGATTGCATAACATCATGTTCATCCTAAATTTATTTTATTTTTTAAAAAATTAGTAGGACATTTAAGTCACAGATGTGTCAATTAAATTTCACCAGCGTACTGCAGGGCCCTGTACAAGGGCCACCATCATTCCACAAACAGGCTTCTCCTTGCAGTCCTTTAGAAAACCGTTTCTTTGGCATGGCAAAAGCTGCATGTGAATTATTTTTTTAAACAGTAGCTCACTAGTTTTAAGAATCAATGCTGAAAAAAACTACATTTTATGCATAGTTTACATGCTCCAATAGTTGTAAGAATGTAATGCTTTATATTACAAAAAAATAATGCCACCCCCTGGAGAAAACTACTGGCTCGCGCCAATGACACTGCTCCATTTCGATGTAGTTGTAGTTCACAGATGTACACCAGGGACTCCTCACCCCTGATGAGATCATCAAGTGTGACATTAGAAATCTTCCAATTTCACTCAATTGGTCTGGTAATTATTTACTAAAAAACATTCATCTATCTGTACCATCAAAATATAGTGACAGGCAAACAGTGAAATGCTCTTCTACAAGATACCATACACCAGTTGCCATTCATACAACTGAATTATAGCTTTGTGTTCAACTAAACAGGCTAAGCTTTCACACTGAGTATATACATGTGAGTAAATTGAGACAGTCATAATTATTTCAGTATACATAGTTTTTGTGACACGTTTAGTGGTGTGCCACGGGATTTTTCAAAAATATGTTCCTGGGCTCAATAAAGGGAGGTTAAACCTGGTGTACGCAACTGAATTGCAGCTTGAGGACACTACTACCACCTGTAGTTCAAATGAAGGTGGTTTCTTTGTAATAAACTATGAAAAACCAAGAACGAGAGTCTTTTTGGCCCATGTTGATACAAGAAAGCATCAGTTAGGTCTTAGATCTTAACTCTGTGGACTTCTCCATTAGTACCAGAGAGCTTTACAAGACTTGAACAGTATTTAACCTAAATAAACAAAAGAATGCTTTCCTTCTGCGCAAGATGCCATTTCCCTGGTGAGTTTAGTTTAACCATTCAAGCAGTCAGTCGTAGGAGCACTTGTGCCTCTTGAGGTTCCTCTTGTCGCAGAAGCCCTTGCCACAACGGTCGCATGTGAATCTCTTGTGGCCGGTATGGATTTGCAGGTGGGCTTTGAGACTATTGCTCTGGTTGAAGCCGCGGCCGCACACATCACAGACGTACGGCTTCTCGCCCGTGTGGATGCGGCGGTGGCGGATCAGGTTGGGGGCGTGGCTGAAGCGCTTGTCGCACGTTTCGCAGGCGTATGGCTTCCCACCTGTGAACTCTCCCTGGAGAGAGGGGGGGGGGAGAAATATTTTACAGATCCAGCCATCTTTTGCTATTTCAGGATGATCAGCCTAAGCAGGGAAGCCCATCTTTTCAAGCAAAGACACATGGTCTCCAGGTTAGACTAAGAAATCCAGCCATCTCAAATGCCAGGTTGAAAAGACCAACTAGAAAAGCTTGAAAACGAACATTTTAGGCATTTTCAAACCAGATTATCTTTTAAAAGGACACAAAATGTATACAAATTTAATGTATAAACAAGATGGAAGGGGACCTTTAAGACTTTTTAAAAATGTGATGTAAGACTTTTGTCACCGTTTTAGGACCACTGATGAAATTTAAGAACCTTTTTAAAGGCCACTTTGATCAAATTTGATTGATTTAGTTAAAATGGCGATAAAAATGTCCTATTGAATCAAATTAAGACGTTTAAGGACCTTCTGATAAAGTTAAAGATCTTTTGGGCCACTTTTAAGACCACTATACAGTAATACAATTTAAGACTTCTGATTACCTTTTTAAGACCATGTTGATCAGCTAGAATATATTTTATGCCCAATTTTGGCAATTGTGAGCCTTTGTATGATGTTTTTAAGACCACTTTGATCAAATCTATTTTCTTGGGACATTGTTAAGACCACTTAGCAAATTTTAATCCTTTAGGACCTTAACATTCAATCAAATTTTAGACTAAGGACTATTTTTCATCATATGTAATACTTTTTGGGACCTGTTTATGGTCATAATGTAAGACTCAATGGCCTTTTTGCCATTTTTTTTTACCTTCTCGACCGTGTGGCTGCGCTGGTGGCAGGTCAGGATGCTCATGCTGCTGAAACACTTGCCGCAAATGTCGCAGCAGAATGGCTTCTCACCAATGTGTTCTTCCTGGAGAAGAGGGAGAGAAAAAGTTTTGTTATATACTAGATGTGCATTGTGGTGCACAAATGAAACATACCCCACCAACCAGATTTTGTTCCCCCGATTTAAAAAGACTTCTAAAGACCTTTAATAGTCACTTTGATAAAGTGCAAGACTCATTAGGACCCTTTAATACCACTTTGACCATATCGAAGAGTTTTTTTGATCAAATCTAAGACTTTTGGGACCTTAAGAGCAATACTTTTTAGGACTCTTTTAAGGCTATCCGTCCATGCATTTTCTATCCCACTTATCGTCACTAGCGTCGCGGGTGAGCCGGAGCCTATACCAGCTGACTTCAGGCAACAGGGGGTGTACACCTTGAACTGTTCCCGAGCCAACCGCAATTTTAAGCCAGTCGTGCACAGAGCGATGCAGCCAAAAGCAACTCAAAAGGGTACGATAAAATACAGATTCAGATGTTGAATCTCCGCAAAACCAGTGGCTGACAGTCGGCCACTCATGAAAACTTAATTGCTGTACTCCGCACACTGCGCAAGTTCATTCGGTTTTGACCGTGTCACTCGGTGTGTGGTGGGCCTAATATTTTTAATGACATTTAGAAACCTTTCTAATAAAATGGAACACTCTTCAGAACCATTTTTTAACCAATCATAAAAAAAGAAAAGTTTACCTTGTGCCATTTGAGGCTGGTGAGCTGTGAGAAACTGCGAAGGCAGATGTCGCAGGAGTAGGGCTTGACTCCGCTGTGCAACCTGGTGTGTATCTTCAGGTAGCTTGCTGTCATGAATCTCTTACCACAGATGGTGCAGCCGTGTGCCCGGCTGGCTATTTGGTGGTTCTGCTGGTGCGCGGTCAACTGCGCCACCGTGGTCAGCAGGTGGCCACAGAGCACGCAGCTGCACGGCATGGCATCGCCGTGGGCTTGCAGGTGGCTGTGCATTGCGTCCGCGCATGCTGCTGTGGCGCCACAAGCCACGCACGCTAGTGAGGCGCCGCCGGAGTGAGTCTTTAAGGCCCCCTTCTGGGTGAAGGTCTTCCCGCAGGTGTCACATCTGAATGGCCGCTCTCCCGTGTGGATCCTCTGGTGACTCTTGAGTGTGTCGGCCTGGTTGAAGCTCTTCCCGCACGTTTCGCAGCGGAAAGGCTTCTCGCCTGTGTGAATACGCAGGTGGCGCTGCAGGTTGCATTGGTGACTGAAGCTCTTTTCGCAGACGGGGCAACGGTGCTCGACAGTGTGGCGGACGGCGTGCAAGCGCTGGTGATTCTTCCGGCCTTTCGCTCGGTAGAAGCTCTTGTCACACTGTGTGCACTTGAAGGGTCGCTCCTTATTGTGCAATCGTTGGTGGTCCAGCAGGATCTGCTTGAGCGTGAAGCCCTTACCGCACTTGTCACACGCGTGCGAACGCTTTCCTGGAAAACACCAACAGGAAATAGTCCCAAAATCTATACAAATTAGGGTGTCTTTGGACTTGTGGCAGCTGAGTGTAAGAGTTTTCACAATCTTCTGATCAAAATGAAGACCCTTTTGGACTATTTTTTGACTGCTTTGATCAAATGTAAGAATTTTTAGGATTTAAGACTTTTTACGACTCTTTGATCAAGACCTTTTAGACACTTTAATCAAAATTTTGTTTAGGGACTTTTAAATTAAATATAGTCATACCTGGGTTCACCAACTTAATTAGTTCGGTGACTTGGTTTGCCACCCGAATTAATTTTTTCCCTTTTCAAAGAATTGATTGAAAATACAATTAATTTGTTTCAGCCCCTAAACAAAGTTACAGTTACCTAGTCTAAGACTTTATAGGATGTTTTATGACCACTTTGATGTAAGAATTTTCAAAACCTTTAAATGCACTTTAAATCAAATGTAAGAGCTTTTATGTTAATCGTTTAAAATCAAATCTTAGACCTTTTAAGACGTTTACAAGGCCACAATAAATTTTTAGGAACATTTATTTACGTATTTTATTATACTTCTTATAATCCCTCATGGGAAATTTCAACTCACGCTCTGCAGTCTACAGTGAACCATACACACATAAAGCACAGGTGTCAAACTCAAGGCCGGGGGCCAGATCTGGCCCGCCACATCATATTATGTGGCCCGCGAAAGCAAATCATGTGCTTGAACTGCCATGATCCTTGCTAAAATCTGTAGAAATGTTTTTTAATTGTCATATGGTATAAATATTTCCAACCATGTTTTTGTTACCAAACCGCTTTTTACAATACAGTGACTTAAACAATAGTTACAAAGTATTACCCTTGAATTTCGATTTCCAAACTATTCATCTATCAATTTGTTGTCTATGTAATAATATAAGGAGGAGATTCAATATTTATGATTTCAAAATCTTAACGGCCCTCTGATAGAAACCATAACTACAATGTGGCCCGCGACACAAATGACTTTGACACACCTGCCATACAGCATGCATGCAAGGAGAGCTGTGATGTGAGATGTGAAAGGGACGCATCAATTGTGCCCCACCCACCACGCAGAGGGACTCTAAATGGGAGTTGATTCCAAAGCCCAAGTTCTTAAAGCTAAAAACTACAGCCACCCCTTTTCAAGACCTAACCAGTTTTTATCAAACGCCTTTTACTTTATTATAAATAAATACATAATCTATCCATTTTCTGTACTGCTTATCCTCACTAGGGTCGCGGGCGTGCTGGAGCCTACCCCAGCTAATTCTTTTTACAAAATGCTTTTTAGACTTTTTGTAACATTTTAAGGCACACCTTGAAGAAACACTCAAAGTCCACTTTGATCTCATTTAAAACTCTCTAGGTCATTTTAAGGTCACTTGGATCCAATTTAAGATTTTTAGCTGTTAAATGTTTTTTTTTAAAATACTTTTTAGGACTTAAAAAAGAAATTCAGTTTTAAGACCTACAACCTTTTCTGGATGATTTTTTATTTTATTTTTTTAATTTAACTGACTTCCATTCAAATTTTATTTTTTAACATGGAAAGGTTTCCTTCAAAGGAAAATTCAGCTCACACTGATGTATACTTTTGTGTTGCGGATCCACACATTGAACCAGATCACACACATTCAGGCATGCAAAAAGTGAAAGGTGTGTGCAAAGAGTGGCATTTTTACATTTTTGTCCATACCGACACTCAAACCCAGGTCCTCAAACTCCAAAGTCCTTACAAACTGAATTACAGCTGCTTTCTGGGACCTTTTTAAGACAATTTTGATCATCACATTTAGGACTTTTTATGAGGACCTGGGACCTCTTTGAAGAGGCCTTTTTTAATCAAATGTAATACTTGTGGGACTTTTTTGAACATTATTAAGACCACTTTTATAAAATTAAAGACTTATACACTGACCTGTATGCTGCCGCATGTGCGCATTGAGGCTGCGCTGGAGGGGGAATCCACATCCGCACACTGAGCACAAGAAGCTCTTGTCGGAGTGGTGCGCTGCGGCTGGGACTCTGCTTTTGGCTTGGCCCGTCTGGCCGGCGCTGCTGGCATCTTCCGGCTTCTGCTCAGAGATAGAAGGGTCACAATACAATACACTATTTCACAATTTTTGTAAATAACAGGCACCTGGATCCTTCCGGGTGGCAGAAAAGTGACTGACTACCACTTAACTGAACTGAAACGAGGACAAAAACTTGTTTGGGGTTGCGCCGCCAAACATACCCCAAACATAACAAAGATACAATACATTGTACTATAGGAATGCCTTTCCAGCTGTGGTTTGGAATCAATTCCCTACCTGTTTAGATACGAGAATTAATTAAATATAAGAGTAAATAAATGAAATGATGGGGCTGATACGAGTCCCAACCTGATAGACTTGTGCATCGTGGTCAGCAGGATCTGAGTTATTTTCCTGATGGCTGGAACCACACGACATCTGGTGAACAAAGGTGTCATGTGTCGGTGCTGCAAGCATGTTGTCCTAACACATACATAACGAGGTCAGAAATGCATTATCATACATAGTAATTCTCACATTAGATTGACACTGATAACTAATTTGGTGTAAATTTGTGATTGTAGTTGTCCCTGACATTCTATTTTTAAGGCCCCTTCAATCAAATTCAAAATACTTTTAAAGAAATTTTGAATTAAATTCTGGGCTTTTAAAGACCACTCTGATTGAATTTAAGACTCTTTAGGACATTAAGACCACTAATACAATTTGAAACTTATTTAATTTTTATTTATTATTATTATTTATTTTTTTTAAATCAGATTTAAGCCTTTTGATGACCCTTTGAGCAAATGTAAGGTTTTGTAACATGTTTTTAAGATCATAACTAAGACTTGGAACCCATTTAAGACCACTGATCAATCAAATTGAAGGATTTTTTATAACTGTTAGAGACAAAAAAAAAAAAAAAAACTTGGATCAAACTTATGATCTTTAGGACCCTATAAGACTATTAATGAAATGCAATTCTTTAGGATTTTAAAAATATTTTAATTAATTCAAAACGGAGGACCTTTGTTCTCTATTTTAAGGCTTTTTAGAACCTTTTTAAGCGCACTTAGAATTTCTCGGACATTAAGACTGCCAATATAATTTATGATTTTTTTTTTTTTTTTAATATAAATCAGAGTTAAGACTTAAGGGTCATTTTCAGACCATTTTAATGAAATGTAAGATTTTAAGGACCTTTTTAAGACCACTATTACATTTTAAAACTTAAAAGGGACTTTGTATAGTCATTTTGATCCAATTTAAAACTTCCTAGGACCTTTTGAGCCTTAACGGAGGTCTGCGCTCTACTGCATGACATTCCAGTTATCTTTGTAAAGATACAATTATTAAGCTGAGGGGTTGTTATTAAGACGAAACTGATCAGTGATGTTTGGACAATAATCAAGCACTGAAAACATGCCAGAGGTGTCTGGTAGTGTGGAGTACCTCGTAAGTCAGGTCAATGATGGCAGACTTTTCAATCTCACCGGCCACAGCTGCAAACCCAAGTCATGTTAGGAAGTCAGTAACAAGACTTTTTATCTCCCCCCCCATTTAAAATGTTGTACAGCGCCTTTTACATTTCATGACTATTGGAAGGAAAAACGTATACAGTGAACCACCTGCAATTTGTGAAAATCCCCAATAGAAAGACCAAGTAAAAAAATAAAAAAATAAAAAGTTTTACCATTCCTACACTCTAACACATTTTAACTTTTAAGACACTTCAAATGTCTTCTGCAAGCATAAAACGTACAATACTGTTTGGAAAAGTGAGGTGTGCTGTCAATACCTCTAGATGGCAGGAATGCCTAAGATATGGAGGTCCATAGCCATTATGTTGACAGTAACACTGACCTTGTCTTGCGTTCTCAATACAACTGCCGCGTAACTCCATCCTTCCCGAAGCATATCAAAGAGTTTTATCATCTCCTGAATGGTTAGTATCTTCCTCTGGCAATTAGGCTTACACATGTGGACAAAATTGTTGGTACCCCTCTGTTAAGAAAAAACAACAGTGGTCACAGAAATAACACGAATCTGACAAAAATAATCATATATTAAAAAATAGGAAATTCAACGATGAAAATCAAGACATTGCTTTTGAACTGTGGTTCAACAGATAAAAACAAAAGTCATAACAGTGCAAATGTGCACGCAAACGATTTCTGTAACTTTCAATGAGACTTCTGCACCTCTCAGCAGGTATTCTGGCCCACTCTTCATGAGCAAACTGCTCCAGTTGTCTCAGGTTTGAAGGGTGCTGTCTCCAGATGGCATGTTTCAGCTCCTTCTACTCATGTTCAATAGGATTTCAATCAGGGCTCAGAGAAGGCCACTTCAGAATAATCCAATGTTTTGCTCTTAGTCATTCTTGGGTGTTTTTAGCTGTGTGTTTTGGGTCATTATCCTGACCTGCGACTGACACCAAGCTTTCTGACACTGGACAGCACGTCTCTCTAGAATACCTTGATAGTTTTGAGACATCATTGTACACCGCACAGATTCAAGACACCCTCTACCAGATGCAACTAAGCAGCCCCAGAACATGACAGAGCCTCCTCCATGTTTCAGAATAGGGACGGTGTTGTTTTCTTGGTTTTCTTTCTTTCTTTCATTTTTGCACCTGTGAACATAGAGCTGATGTGCCTTGCCAAAAAGTTCCAGTTTTGTATTCTCTGTCCATAGGACATTCTCCCAGAAGCTTTGTGGCGTGTCAACATGCAGTTTGGAAAATTCCAGTCTCGCTTTTTTAGGATTTATTTTCACCAGTGGTCTCCTCCTCGGCCGTCTCCCATGAAGTCCAATTTGGCTCAAACAACGATGGATGGTGTAATCTGACGCTGATGTACTTTAACCTTGGAGTTCACACCCTGGGCTCTTTTGTTACCATTCCGATGATCAGTCTCTTCAGTTTTTCATCAATTTTCCTCCTGCCGCCACATCCAGGGAGGTTGGCTACAGTCCCGCGGATCTTAAATTTCTGAATATGTGCAACTATATTTACAGGAACACCAAGGTGCTTGGAGATGCCTTTATCTTTATCGTGCTTGTCTATAATTTTCTTTGTCATCTACCAAGACAAGTCACTCCTTCGCTTCCTCTGGTCCACGTTTAGTGTGGAACACACCATGTCAGCAAACAGGACTGTGATTACTTGTCACCATGAAAATGGGCCGACTGACCGATTACAAGTATTAAGACACCTGTGATGATAATTAGAGGACTCACCTTGTTTGGACAGGTCCTTATTGTCAAATTATTTTCAATCTTTTCTAGGGGTACCATAATTTTCTTCCAGGCCTGTTTTATGACTTTGTTTTTTAAATTAATTCTGTTAAACCATAATTCAAAAGCAATGTCTGATTTTCATTGGTTAATCATTATTTTTTTTTCTGTATTATCACTTTTATCAGATTCAAGTTATTTCTATGACCACTGTGGGTGTTTCTTTCATTAACAGAGGGGTACCAACAATTTTGCCCATGTGTGGAATACCAGCAGCCTTTGAAGATGCAGGATGTTTGGGTGCCATTTTAGGGCTTAAAATGTAACTAAGGCTATGTTCATAGTGCAGGTCAAGTCCGATTTTCTTGCCCAGTGTGACATGTATCTGATTTTTTCATATCAATGTGAAAAGTACAATTCCGATTTCTTTCATATCTGACCCAGGCCTCTTTCATATGCGGTTATAAATCGGATGTGTCTCAGATGCAAATGCACTATGGACCATCACGTCGCGCTCATCCGACCTATATGTCATCAAAACGCGACCAACATCCCAACTGTTCGCCAAAAGAGACATGCCGCAAAGGCGAACGAAAGAGCAGAAAACAGTGGCGAAAAGAACATTCTTTACAACTGATAAATATTAAAAAAAAATGTGGCTCCGGTTGCAAAAAAATCCAAGAAATTACCACAAATGCATCATGATGAGACCAACGGTAGGGGCCATATTTACTTCAGTAAACACTGCGCCTCCGACGTCCTGTTTTGTGTGCATGAGTGTGAAGTCATGGACTCATTCCGTCCACAGTAGAAGCCACATTTGTTTTTGTAATGTCAACGACTACATAAAAAGATCAAATTTAACAAAAAATACAAACTGGCCATCATGCCCTGCAGTGTGAACGTAGCCGAAGTGTATTATCTTAGAATGCATTATGTTACCAATAGCCAATCAGAGCGTAAGAGAATGAAAATCCAGCCAGATTGCTGAAATGTTTATTTTTGTAATACATACTTTTTTAAAGGCATTTTAATTAATATATATTGGCAACACTGAACAATATTTATATTAATGTGAAAAGCTGTAAAACCCCATGAAAAACTATCCCTTCGTAGCTGGGTATGTTACATTAAAACAAATTCTTGCAGGGCCGCAAATGCTAAATGACGATTCAGCAGGGGGTGCACTGTACAATACATCACCATAGCTAAGCGCCTGAGTCAAACGATATTGACAATGTTGAAAAACTGGTGGTCACCTGAGCTGTGCGTCGCTCCTTCCAACATGTTCACTCCTCCATCCACTACCTGCTCCTGCACCTGCTCTTGCACTACCACGGCTAAAGAGCTTTGCAACATCATACTCAGCGCCTTCTCCGCCACATCCAGTTTCATCCTCACGTCCTCCAGCTGCACCTCCCCTTGATCCACCTACACAGTACGCACAGGACAATCTTATTCATATTCATTCAAATCATTAATATTTATGATCAGTCTTGCAAAAAAAAAAAAAAAAAAAAAAGGCTTCTGGGAGAGAATCAGATGATCAGAGGGAATGAGTATTGAACAGAAAATATTGCTGTCATACATGAATGTAGTCTTTCCCATACATTTAAAGACAAACACACCCTTCAACACCTCAAAAGAATTGGCGCACCCGCTCCCCCTGGCAAAATAACGTTAACTTTATGTTCTTAGTTGACATTTTCATTGTGTAAGAGCAAAATCAGAATGCTTAAATGTGGAATTTTAATATCTGAGCAGGTCGGCATTAAACATTGAATCATGCGCTCCCTCGTTCATGAGATAAAAATGAAATTTGATAGAATAGTTATCCATCCACTTCAAAACTGTATATACCCGACCACCATTACACAGTTAACCATGCGCAACATAGTGTGTGAATCCCTGTATGATTGGTGTGAATATGAAATATTGAAGTCAGTGACGCACTTGCAAGTGCAGCAGAGAAGAACATTGATGGAAAAGCTGACAGATGTTGTCGACAGCCTCTTGAGCCAGCAATGTCATGAAGGTGTTGACATGATGGATCACCTGATGGGGGACAATGGATTATTTATATATTAAATACATACAAAGGTTAACACAGTGGACAGTTGAAATCAGAAGTTTACATATACTACGTAAAAAGACATACAGTTTTTAGTCCTCACTGTCTGACATGAAATCAGACTCAACTTTTCCTGTTTTAGGTCAATTAGGATTACCAACATTATTTCTACTTGTTAGGTGCCAGAAGAATGCGAATTTTCATTATTTTCTTAAAAGTCAGAAGCTTACGTACATTTCATTAGTATTTGGTACCAATGCCTTTAAACTATATGACTTTGGTTAAACCTTGTTAGTTTCCTTCCACAAGCTTCTCAAAATACTTGGCAGGAATTTTGGCCCATTGCCCCTGACAGAACTGATGTAACTGAGGCAGGTTTGTAGGCCACCTTTCTAACACAAGCCTTTTCAGGTCTCCCCATAATTTTTCAATAGGATTGAGATCAGGGCTTTGTGATGGCTACTCCAAAACACTGACTTTGTATTTTGTTAAGTGCACCAGTCCCTACTTTGGAAAAACAACCCCACAAAATGATGCTGCCACACAATGTTCTCAGGCTTGCAAGTTTTCCCCTTTTTCCTCCAAATGTAACGATGCTCATTATGGCGAAACAATTACATTTTTGTTTCATCAGAACACAGGACATGTCTCCAAAAATTAAGGTATTTGTCAGTGTGCATTTTTTATGCTTCTTTAGGAGAAATGGTCTCTTCCTGGGTGGCCTTTCAACCCATAACTGTCGATAATGACTCCCCCTCTCATCTCTGGAACAAAGAACCGGTTCTCCTTTCTGAGCAGCATGACATTCCCATGGTGTTTACACTTGCGTATAATTGTTTGACCAGATGAACGTGGCACCTTCAGGCATCTGGAAATTCCACCCAAGGATGAACCAGACTTGTGCAAGTCCACAATTCTCTTCCTGCTTTGACTTTCACATTACAAAATGCAGTATTGTGTTTCGGGTCTGCCTTAAAATACACCCACAAGTGTGTTTCTAAATAAATTTTTCTAAACCTTCCAAAGAAACGACATCATCTTTTGGGTTTTCCCAAATTGTTTAAGGCAGTAAGTAATCTTACAGTATGTAAACCTCCGACTTTTAAGCAATGTAAAATTGTTAAAACAAATATTTTTCATTATTTTCTTTTTGGGTTACACTTCACACATTGAAACTACAGCATAGGAGAAGAAGGCTCCAAAATCATTCTAGCTATTTCTGTTTTCTCAATAGCTTTGTCCTGGACAAATACAGGTTTAGTGAAGAACGTGTGACACCATGCTGAAAAGGTCGATACAAGATAACATTTTAAAAGAACACAACGAGTCAGCAAGTTGTGGAGGAGCTGGTCAGTCCGTCCTGCTAGCGACTGACTAACGTCATAATTACCTATGCCATGTAAACAAATTTGATTGATAACATTATTGACAAATATTTAAGAGATCTTGTGTAGTTTATTCAATTGGTCTATAACATGTGGCTGACGGGCTAAGTTGCAGGCATACAACTAGACTGTCCCAACACAAAATGGCAACCAAACGTGGATTGTTCACAAACAATACTAACGACTTACTTTAACTAATTAAGATTTAAATTACGTTCTCGCGTTCACTCGTCAGTTAACCTCGATGCTACATTCAGTGGCTAACGAGCTAACTCTTCTAGTTCTATGATCAGCCAGGCGGGAAGGTACCAGGCAAACGTCCACAATAACAAATTAAGTACATTTATAAAATAAGTAATAAAATGTACTTTATCCGTCAATGCAAGCTGAGTGCTGTCGTCCTCGCCCGTCGTGTCGGAGAAAACTTTGCACATTTCGACCACAGCCCTGTTGGCCATTTGCTCCAAAATGGATGTCGCTTGCGTCTCAAAGTTCGCCATTTAGTCTTTAAGTGGACTAACGACACCGTGCAGGGAGGATTACTTTAATAGACGCGAAACCATGGGACACTTCTTTAACGGAACCATGTTAACTTAAGCCGTAACGACACACGCTTTGCCTATTGCAGGAAGTGACGTATTCCTTTGTTTCTTCTTCGATGGTGTTGAACGGCGGCAAATGGGGAAAAAAAAGGGGGGGGGGGGGTTCCTCGCGCTCATAGATAGACGATTACGAATAAAGTTATAAAAATTTATATAAACAAGACATTTAAGAACGCTATTGATGTGAACTGTAGCTTTTGTGATGAATGCCCTGAAACACCCATTTTGGCAGTAGTAATCTTTATTGCAGACACAGGCCCATATAAAACAAGACCATACATGTATAAACAGGGAAAACAAAATAAAAGATACAAAACATACAACATACAGAACTGTACATATTAAAATTTATACAAACAATTGCACCAATGCCATCTAAGCTTAACGATATATCTACAGCAGTTTTTCGTTGGACCGACGAGGCCCGGGCTTCTATTATGTGGTACTCTTTGACTTGTCCAGTCAACACAAAGCTAAAGATCAGCTGTCTTAATAGTGCCTCAAATGTTGGCATCCTAGTGGAGACAAAAAAATGTTGACTGGCATTATGCAACCTTGGGATTCTCAGCAGAAGCCTGTACATCATCCTATTTTCTCCCTGTCTGTTTTGAGTCACTCAACTATATGAGGGCCTAGAGAAGAACCTAGCGTGTCTGGGGACAAGTCGACAGCATACGTACAATTCTACCAAGGAGTCAAATTAATTCATGAGTAGAATTGATGACTGATGGGCAAATTTTTATCTTTGAAAACATTGAAGGCCAACCCGATCCCCACATGCTGCCAGATCTCATCTGATCTCAGAAGCCAAGCAGGGTCGATCCTGGTTAGTACTTGGATGGGAGACCACCTACGAATACCGGGTGCTGGTGCTGGGGTTGGGCAGTGGGCCAATCACCTGCTCCCGTAAAAAAACTACAGCTAACTGAAACCACAATTGCAGCCTAATGTGCCTCATGGCATTGAGAGCTCTAACTAAAAGATCGATGACTGAAATTTTTTTTAAAATGGGCTTCAGCAAAAAGGTTGTTATTTTTATCCATGGCAAAAGGGCAGGAGCTTGAGCAATGCCTAGGGCTATGTGTGCATGTGCCTGTTTATTCATCTTTCTACACCAGCCACGTATAGTGACCAGTAGAACAATTTAATGTTTTTCAACTTGACGGCAATTTTTTGTCATTGGTCGTGTGTCATGATTATTTTTACTCATTCAAATTTTGTGCCTTCTCTGGCTAAATAAAGGTTGGGAAACACTAACTAAGCCAAAGCATTAACAAAACACAGGCTCCAGTCAATGGCACATAAGATGATTCTTTTCTTGTGTCAGAGATCATCAAACAATCCTGGTGAGTCAAGATGTTAACAATGTTGTCACCAGGTCATTCCTGGCACACAAGTGTTTCTTCAGCTGCCTGGAGTCGGAAAAGCCGAGTCCACAGGCGGCGCAAGCGTACGGCCGCTCGCCCGTGTGCACCTGCATGTGGAACTTGACGTGTCCAAGCTGGCGGAATCGGACGCCGCAGACCTCGCACTCATACGGCTTCTCGCCCGTGTGGATCCTCAGGTGTCTTCGGTAGTTGGTGTAAACACGGAAGGCCTTGCCGCATTGCTCGCAGGTGTGCGGCTTCTCGCCCGTGTGCCGCAGCCGGTGCGACTTGAGCGCGTGGCGGATGATGAAGGTCTTGCCGCAGACGTCGCAGGCGTAGGGCCGCTTGTTCCAGTGTGTGCGAAGGTGGTAGTCAAAGGTGGCCCTGTAGAGGAAGGCTTTGCCGCACACGTCACAGTCGTACGGGGCACCGCCCGTATGGATCAGCTCATGTTTCTTGAGCGCCCCCTCCGAGTCGAACCCGCGCTGGCACGTCTTGCAGGTGAACGCTGCCACCTCTACTGTGGTCCTGTTGTGAGAGTTAAAATTACAGATCAAAGACAGAAGTATCCCAACTTTTCATTTACAGAATAATGGAAGGATGCAAGGGCCACAAAGGTTTTTAAGTATTTTATCAAACACACTAAACTCAATTATATATATTTTTTTATATCGATTATTTTTAATCCACACAATGAACCCCCACATATTTGCAATTCCATATCCACATATTTTTTGGGGAACCTATCCGCTATAATTCGCCTCACCTATTTTCTGTTTTTGTTGTTGGATGAAACAATAGAAGTATTACTTGGCACCATCTTGTGGAATCTTGGTGCTGTTGTTAGGTTTAATTCATTGATGGTGTTGTTTGGTCTGCGTTTGAATTGGCCGTCCTTGAATACACCTCGTACACAGTCAAAGTGAAATGAAGTACACAAACCCCAATTCCAATGAAGTCGGGACATTGTGTAAAATGAAAATAAAACCAGAAATCCTTTTCAACCTATATTCAATGGAATACACTATAAAGACAAGATATTTAATGTTCAACGTGATGAATGTTACAGTTTCTTTGACAAATATTCTCTCATTTTGAATCTGATCTCTGCAACACGTTCCCAAAAAAGCCATGACACGGGCCACAAAAGACTGGGAAAGTTGAGAAATGCTCAAAAACACCTGCTTGGAACATTCCACAGGTGAACAGGTTAGTCAGAAACAGGTGAGTGTCATGATTGGGTATTCAAGGAACATCCTTGAAAGGCTCAGTTCACAAACAATGATAGGGCGAGGTTCACAACTTTGTTAATCATTGCGTGAGTAAATAGTCCATCAGTTTAAGAACATTTCTCAATGTAGGATAGAAAGGAATTTAGGGATTTCATCATCTACGGTCCATAATATAATCAAAAGATTCCGAGATTCTGGAGAAATCTGCACGCAAGTGGCAAGGCCTAAAACCAACATTGAATGCCCGCGACCTTCGATGCCTCAGGCGGCACTACAATTAAACCGGCATCGTTGTGTAATGAATATTGACACATGGGCTCAGGAACACTTCAGAAAACAATTGTCAGTTAACAGTTTGTCGCTACATCTACAAATACAAGTTAAAACTAAGCGAAAGCTAGATATCAAACACACCCAGAAATGCTGGCTTCTCTGGGCCAGGGCTTATCTGAGATGGACTGACGCAAAGTGGAAAAGTGTTTGGTGGTCTGACACGTCCACATTGCAAATTGTTTTTTGGAACTCATGGATGTCATGTCCTCAGGGCCAACGAGGAAAAGGACCATTCAGAGTGTTACCAGCGCAAAGTTCAAAAGTCAGCATCTGTGATGGTATGGGGCTGTGTTAGTGCCCATGGCATGGGTAACTTGCACATCTGTGAAGGTACCAATAATGCTGAAAGGTAGATACAGCTTTTGGAGCAACATGTGCTGCCATTCAAGCAACATCTTTTTCAGGGACGTCGCTGCTTATTTCAGCCAAACCAAATTCTGCACTGTTTTACAACAGTGTGGCTTCGTAGTAAAAGAGTGTGAGTACTAGACTGCCAGCAGCCCAGACTAGAGGCTTACATTTTTCGTGATTCCCACCAGGTCCTGTGGGTCTCGCGGGATCCCCACGGGATGGGAGTGAATTTCACTATTTATCACAGGCGTGGACAGGAGTGGGTGTGAACGTCCCCAGGAGCGGGAACAAAAGTCACCTGGCGCGCACGGGATCGGGAACTATGACAAAATTACCAGGAGTGGAAACCATGACGGTAGTAGAAACCTTGGTTTTCGCAAGATTCTGTAAAGTTTTGGCTTGGGAATGAGAGTGAATGGGATCAATCTGTGGGAGTGTGTGGGAGCGGGAGTCAAAATCCACTCCCGTGTCACCCTCCAGTCCAGACCTGTCTTCCATTGAAAATGTGGGACACATTATGAAGTGCAAAATATGACAACATTGATGTCTGACTGTTGAGCAACTGAAGTTGTACATCAAGGAAGAATGGGAAAGAATTCCACGACAAAGCTTCAAAAACTTGTGACCTTAGTCCCCAAACGCTTATTGAGTGTTGTTATAAGGAAAGGTGACTTAAAACAGTGGTAACATGCATCTGCCCTAGCTTTTTGGAATGTGTTGTAAGCAATAAATTTAAAATGAGTGAATATTTGTAAAAAAAGTATATGTTTGAACATTAAATATCTTATCTTTGTAGTGCTTTCAATTGAATATCAGTTGAAAAGGATTTGCAAATCATTGTATTGTTTTTCGTCCTTACTAATAGGTGCTTTTTGGCAATAATTTAAGTACTGAATACAGTTGTTTATGCAACCTTAGTTCATGATTGTGTACATGCATAGTGTTGATACTTTGCTGATTATTCTTTGTGTTGTTACAGATCACAGTAAATTCATCAATCCAAACAGAATACCAGTGGGTGTTCTTCCTTTTAAAAGTGTTTCACCGCCATTTTATGGCATCTATAAGACAACAAAACCCAAAACCTAGAGGTGGCGGGGTGGGGATGGGTCAGGTAGTCACAGATCTTTGCTATTTGCGGCATGGCTCAGTCCCTATCACCCACAAATAGCAGTGTTTTCTTAGATTACAGGTGATGAGACAGATACAGTAGTTCAGATTTTGGGGTACTCTGAGGTCCAAAATCCTGCATTGAGCAGCAGCTGCATCCCATCTCCAAAATTAAAACCAAAAGAAGAGCACTGTGTTGTATTAAAAAAAGAAAAAAAAAAAAAAGGAAGAGTTTTCCATCCATCCATCCATCCATTTTCTGAGCCGCTTCTCCTCACTAGGGTCACGGGCGTGCTGGAGCCTATCCCAGCTGTCATCGGGCAGGAGGCGGGGTACACCCTGAACTGGTCGCCAGCCAATCGCAGGGCACATACAAACAAACAACCATTCGCACTCACAGTCACACCTACGGGCAATTTAGAGTCACCAATTAATGCATGTTTTTGGGATGTGGGAGGAAACTGGAGTGCCCGGAGAAAACCCACACAGGCACAGGGAGAACATGCAAACTCCACACAAGCGGGACCAGGGATTGAACCCGGGTCCTCAGAACTGTGAGTCTGTCGCTCTAACCAATCGGCCACTGTGCCGCCGGAAGAGTTTTCATAAAGTGTAATTTCTTCACAAAGTGTAGTATTCGATTTGTGTGTTGAATGTCTGTCTTTGAGGGGCGTGGCCCAGTGAGTGACATCAGAAGATGGAATTGGATTGGCTTCGTTGGTTGGGTGTGTGTGAGTGTCTGGGAGTGAGGAGCTGCCAACAGCAGGTCCTTCCGTGTGTTCTCATTTTGTATGTGTGTTGGACTGTTTCACCCGTCCAATAAACAGCTGAAAGCGGATTGGTCACTGTGGGTCTCCTTGCCCACATGCAAGGAAATTACAATACTTTAATTGCTCCCTTTTTTCATACTTCACTCAAATCTGATTAATACATTTTAAAAAGGCGGCACGGTGGACGACTGGTTAGCACATCTGCCTCACATTTCTGTGGACCGGGATTCATATCAAATTTATTCAAACCCTGGCCGCGCCTTTGTGGAGTTTGCATGTTCTCCCGGTGCCTGTGTGGGTTTTCTCCGGGCTCTCCGGTTTCCTCCCACATCCCAAAAACATGCGTGATAGGTTAATTGAAGACTCTAAATTGCCCGTAGGTCTGAATGTGAGTGCGAAATGGTTGTTTGTTTCTATGTGCCCTGCGATTGGCTGCCGACCAGTTCAGGGTGTACCCCGCCTCTCGCCTGAAAATAGCTGGGATGGGCTCCAGCACGCCCGCGACCCCAGTGAGGATAAGCGGTACAGAAAATGGATGGATGGACATTTAAAAAATAGACGGCTCATAACTCAAACAACTTGGAAAAATCATATGTAAGCCTTATAGTTACGCAAATGTACAAAAAACAAGCTATGATTTTATAAATTTTCCATCACCTGTCACGTTTGAAGATGACGGTGCGGTTCCCCCGCACCCGGGCCCTCCGCCTCCCCGCCTGGGTGCCCGCCTCGGTGCCGTCCTGGTGCACCAACTTCTGGTGCTTCTTTAGCTGGCAGTTGTACAGGAAGGTCTTGCCGCACAAGTCGCACATGAAGGACTTGGAGGCGCCGTGGAGCAGCATGTGAGCCTTCAGCTTGTCCTGGATGAAGCTGGCACCGCACACGTGGCACTTGAATGGTCGCTCGCCCGTGTGGATGCGGTTGTGCCGCTTGAGGTTCTGCCGCAGCGTGAAGCCGGCACCACACGTCTCGCAGGTGAACGCCTTACCCTGCGAAAACTGGTCTAAAAAACAACAACAACAGGAATAAAATGAGAAACATATTAATTTAAGCAAAATGACGCACCAGTAAAACAGGGAAAATGTACTTAGATTTTTTTGACAATTTTTAGATTAACTGAAGAGTGTTGAGAGACTTTCTGCACCAAAGAGAGAACATTCAAATACCTTTAAGGCACCGCGAAATATATTTTGGCCCGAGTGGAAAATCTTTATAAAGGTCCCATATTTTGGGTATTTAGACCTCCATAGAGTGACTCTCTAACAAGGACGTAGCAAAAAAGTGTCAATTTCATTTCAAAAGAACACCTTGGTTTTGTCATACGAGTGTCCAGAAAAGGCCCCTCTGACAGCTACTTCTGTTTGACCCAGTTTTGTATCCGCTTTGTCCATATTTGGCTAAGACCGCCCCCTTTCCTCTGATTGGTTGCCTCCGTGTAGAAGAACCACTTGTGAGAGCACGCGTGGTTGTTATGTTGACAGCACTGGCTCAGGCTGATTTCAGGCCTCTCGGCAGAAAAACATCTGGAACTCAGGAACGCATGGAAGATTTTAATTCATATTTCACTTTTACTGAGGGACCAAAGAGAAAATATTACATCCTAAATACTAGAAAATGTTGGTGTGGCAAAATAATTCCCCTTTAAATACTTTTTGCACCAAGTGACAATTATTTGGATACTTTTTGGGCCCTCTGAAGAGTCTTGAGACAAGTTAGAGAGTCTCGAGAAACTTTTGGGACAAAATAGAGCACCATCGAAGGCCCCCTTCCATCAGAATCTAATTTTTTCTACTGTTTCATGCATAACATGTCAAAATGAGTCTGTGACATGGTTTGACATTGATGAGGTTTGCCTACTGTCACCAACGATGATCAAAGTGGCAGGTTCAGTTCTAATGAACGGAAACGGATGGCCATCAGAAATTTAAAATATTTAAAGCACACCTTCGCCTAACACACGTGTACCGACGACTTTCTAAAGCGCACCGAGGTGGGAGGAGCATATCAATGTGGCGCAAATGAAGCAAATGTGCATTCAGTGTGATAAATAACAGTGCTACATTGAAATTGGCGAAGATGTGTGATCCAATCAGAGCTCATTCATATGGCGCCTAATAACAAGAATTATTAGACAAATAACAGAAAAAAATTAAAATCCCAACGTCAACCACTGTCTGTATTTAAACTACCGATACAATTATGCTACAGTAATCCCCCGCTATTCGTGGGGGCATCGGGACCAAAGCAAGTGAAATGCTCTCACACAAAGATTGACTGGTAATTACAAATATGTTGGCAGACAAAGAACAAGCATATTTTGCCTTGATATGAGATACACAAGTTCAAGACATTCGGCTTTCAGGTGAAATTTCAGGATGAACCTAAAATGCACTATAACCTTCACAGATTAACTAAACATGACCTTCTCCAACGTGGGCAGGGCGAAATGATTAAAAAAAAAACAACACACACAATATGCTTTTTAATAGTTTCTCTATAGCGTGGATTTTTTACGTCTTGTGGATGGGTCTGAGAGTTGGTGAATTTCCGGTTCATCCAGAAATGTAATCCAAAAGCCGAATATCCCAATCTGTTTGTCATTGGTGTATTTAATTCGGCTAGATTTTGGTCTTTGCTTTGTACCACAAGCGAAGGGCCGCACGTCATCGCCGTGCACCGACTCGTGCGACTTGAGCAGTTTTTTGCTCTTGAAGGTCTGGTCACAGAGCGGACACGCGAAGGACTGAGGCGTTTTCTCCTTGTGACGCAACAGGTGGCGCTCCAGCATGGCGCTGCTG
The DNA here is from genome assembly GCF_024500275.1 of Phycodurus eques. Lineage (NCBI taxonomy): Eukaryota > Metazoa > Chordata > Actinopteri > Syngnathiformes > Syngnathidae > Phycodurus > Phycodurus eques. The sequence goes on from NC_084531.1 coordinate 17,864,760, forward strand.
CGGAAGGTCCTGGAACATTGGTGGCAGCTCAGGGACTCCTTGTGAATGTCCAAGTGCCTCCTGAGGTGGAGCTGTCGGCTGAAGCGCTTCTTGCACACGTCACATTCAAACACCTTACTGACTTCAGCTGGCAAAGGATTCTGAGAGTCTGAGGACAGCGTCATCTTGTCATCGTCTGCGATGTCTGCAGAATACAGTAGAATGAATCACTTTCACTTTAGCCCTTTACACAGTAACCATCTAACGTGTCTTTTTTTCTTCTTTGTTCCAAGCTCAATCTGCTGTGTATAAGGGATTCCTTGGGGATATTTTTTTTTAGAGAAAAATAATTGTAATGTTATGAGAATAAAACTATTTTCTGAGACATTTTTGTTTATCCATTCATTTTCTGAGCCGCTTATCCTCAGTAGGGTCGCGGGCGTGCTGGAGCCTATCCCAGCTATCATCAGGAGGGCAGGAGGCGGGGTACACCCTGAACTGGTTGCCGGCCAATCGCAGAGATTTTTGTTTAGTTTTTTTAAAATCATGTTTCTGGACACTTATGTCGTCTGCTTGAGGTGTTAGCACTGTTAGGTGCTGGCATTTCCAGGAGCACGTGGCAATTGAACTGGGACATAACATTGAAGAGAATGGAAACCACACTATTTGAGGATATATGGTGGTGGGGGGGTGGTTACCCTGCAACTACTTGGGACATGGAATCTATGACAGTCCAGGCCTCTAATTGCAGTAGCACCTGGCAATTAATTGAAACATTATTTCAGACTATACATTAAGATTCAGCTCAGCACACACACACACACAAAATTACAACCTGTCTCACTGAAGGGAATATCCCTGACACTGTTTTTTGATGATTTTCCTCGACCCTTCACTTCAGTTGTTTCTGTTGTATTTGCATGCATGTATTTGAGGGGCAGCGTTTATTCATTCAAGTGGAGCGGAGGCCATATTATTTGAGTAAATACAGTCCATCATAATTCAGCCTCTGTCACACTGAAGGGAAGATCTCTGAAGATTTTCATTTCTCTGGACACACTATTTCAGTTGTTTGTGACGTGTTTGAATGCATGTATTTGAGTTACGGCATTTTTTTTCTGACGAAGATGTGACGATGACCACATCATGTATTTCTAGATGAAGACGAAGTGTATTGACATTTTTTACAATGAATGAAAACAAGACATAAAAATGCTTGCCAGAGGTGAGATCCAATCGGAACTCATTTTGTTTTAAGAGGCATGAGAAGTTGACAAGAGAACCAATCAAAGCGATGTGATAAGGAAGTAACCTAAAACAGTTTGAGATTAAATCCAGCAGCCGCGAGCATGGCACTACATGAACATGAAATAACTATCTGTAATATAGATAATCTAGTTTCTCTCGGGCTGCACGATGTATTGTTTGAGCATTGTCATCGCGATGCACAGTACGTGTGCGCAACAGTCTCTGGTGGATTTAAAAAAAAAAAAGATGAAACCACTGTAACATTATGCACATTTAATTCAGTGATTCCTTCATGTACCACGAGAGTGAGGCCGCATATCACTGGTCGTACTCATATCACACTTTGAGAACAGCTCATCTAGGTGAATGTAATTAGTTTCAGAAATTGAAGGGAAGGTTTACATACAGTATATACCAGTTACAGTTTACACACTTTATACTTTATCCATCCATTGTCAACACCGCTTATCCTGGTTAGGGTCGCGGGGCGCTGGAGCCTATCCCAGCTGACTTCGGGCGAAAGGCGGACTACACCCTGAACTGGTCGCCAGTCAGTCGCAGGGCACATATAGAAACGGACAACCATTCGCACTCACATTCACACCGTCACTGAGTGGGAACTGATCCCACGCTGCACGCACCAACGTCAGGCGAGTGCACCACTACACCATCAGTGACACTTTATACTTTAGTCGACTAAATTTAATGGCATTTTTGTCAAGTATAATCTTAAAACTAAAATCTAATAAAACAATTTAGATGACAAAATTATGACTAAAACTTAATCAATATTTGCTGTGGAGTGGAGGTCACACATTATTTGAGGAAATACAGTCCGTCAGATTTCAGCCTCTGTTACAATGAAGGGAAGATCTCTGACACTTTTTCAAGACAGTTTCAGACTTTTTGTCATAATTGTATGGATGAATTTGAGGTGTAGCAACAAGGAAAGTGGTATCAACATTATTTGTGAAAATATAGTCAAAAAATATTTATTGGACAGAAAATAAGCATTATCTGCTGTGGCGTTACCCCCTCCTGCAGAGTTGCCACACAGTTGTGTTCAAAAAAAGTCTCACGATCTTACCTTGTTTCCAAGCTGATGACTCATCTCCACAATTCGCCTCCTCCAATGTAAACTCTGGTAAAAGGATCATTTTACTTTTTAAATGGTTAATATTCATACAATAGTATTACAGTATATCAATAAACACACCTTTAATGTGTCTGCCACCAGCAGGTGTCACGAAATTGCCATCTTCTTTCGTCGACTCATCAGCCGATTTCACCAACATCCCGAAAGGCTTCAGTGTGAGGACCCATCCCGTCTGCTCATTAAGCACAGGGCATCCGCTCATCACGTTTTCCCTCCAGATTTTGATGCCATCCAAGTCTTCCGTCACCGCCGTCAGCTGGCTTTCCAGCTTGCTCACTTTGTCCCGCAGTGTTAGCTTTTCCTTATTTGCGGCATCAGACAGCTGCAAGAAAACGCTGTTGATCTTTCTACTTGCCTCCTGAGCCAGCAGCTCTACCATTTTGTTAAATCCTGCCTGTAGGGAAAAGATAAAAACCAATGAACAAAGTTTTGCCTGTTTATAAAATTTGGAGACAGACACCTCTGCCTAAGTTCAGGCCACTTCTGGCTCTTAAAGCTATGACATCTTGAAAACTGTTATTACCTGACAAGTGTTGCATTAATAGGGTGTCACTCTTAATTGCAATTGGATTTACTGTGATTTTAACGTTACATTTTAATATTTTTTCCAAATTTGTTTGAATCTGTGGGGCACTGTTTACATCGTGCAATGCTTCCAGAATTGACCAGGGTAGCTTGAACCAACACCTCCAATGTCAACACAGTGAATGGACTCTTGATTGGCGGACTCCTGACGGCGTAGCGCTTGGAGGTCCACACACTTTGTCCACCCTGCACTGTGAATGTTTACATGATATGTCCGATAAAAGAAGTTTAATAAAACAGACTGCTGTTGTTCCATAGCTGAAGATGAAACTGTATTGAATGTGTTCGCACGTCGTCATCCAAGTCTCTAGATGGCGCTACCGCTGGTTGGTAAGGTCAAGTAGCAAACGTTTAAACGCCAGTCAATCACTCCTATTGTTGGATTTGAGAAACACACGTTAAAGCCATTGTGACATCAAAGCAAAAAAAAACCAAAAAATAAAATAAAAACACAGACCGGTAAGAAAATGTTAAAATAAGGTAAATAATACGGTCATCCAGGTCTCTAGATGGCGCTACAACTAGCGTCAAACAGCGCAGAGCTAACAGTTAGCCGAAGTTTAACCATCATATCCATTCGTACAGTTGGATTTGAGAGACACGAAATTAAATCATTAATACTATTAAAACCATCAAGACAAAACAAGAATCTAACAAGGCAACAGAGTGGCCTTTAGTCTCCGCGGGAACTTTAGCTCGTCAAACTACGTGACAAGGCGCCATCTTAGTTAGGTTTCTCTTCGCATTCGTCCAGTCTGTCAAATGTAAAATCTCTGTACAAACTAATACATACCAGACATCAATACCAATTTATAAAAACAAATAAACATAGCATTAAGCAATTTACCTTCGTGGGCTGGTCCTCGTTGGCAAATCCGGCCATTAAATCCAGCGCACACTTTATAACAGTCTCCAGAATGAGTTTAGTTTGGGAATAAAACACCAAACTCTCAGACATTTTACATAGGATTTATTGCAGACCCTCTCACTAACAAAATCTTTAGCTAGTTCGCTGCCGCTTCGCCCGTTTCACCAACACATGCCACACCCGGACAGGGAATCAACTCGACGTGAGGACTTCAAAATAAAACTTAGCAAATTTCACAATTTATTTATTTTTGGTACATTCTATGCAAAAACTATACTAATGCAATGTTATAATGCAAACAGCAAACCATACTCTTGTTTTTTACTAAAACATTTCAAACAGTAGAAAATATCTTCAGAAAATAAGGAGAAATGTGACATTTCTGGCATAATAATGCCAGTTTCACACAAACCGAGAGCCCTTTCACGGGTATTTGGGCTGACCGACTCTGGGATTAGAGTCACTGACTTCATTAAAGACTACATTGTTTGTAGGTGTGAATGCTTGTTTGCCTACATGTATCTAGCGATTGGCTGGTGACCAATCAAAGGTGTACCCAGTAGTGATGCTCCGATCGATCGGACGATTTTCTATTTAATAACACCCCAGTTGAAGTTGACTGTAAAACTAAGCGCACAGCAAAAACAATTGCCCCCATCCATCCATTTTCTGTACTGCTTCTTCTCACGCGGGTTGCGGGCGCGCTGGAGCCTATCTCACCTATCTTCGGGCGACAGGCGGGCTACACCCTAAACTGGTCGCCTGCCAATCGCAGGGGACATATAAATAAACAACAATGCACACTCACATTCACACCTACGGGCAATTTAGAATCTTCAAGCAATCTACCAAAAGAAAGAGAGAAAAAACCCACGCAAGTACAGGGAGAACATGCAAACTCCACACAGGCGAGGCCGGGATTTGAAACCCGGCCCTCAGAACTGTGAGGCAGATGTGCTAACCAGTCGGTCACCCAATTTATATCTCAATACAAGACATCGTTTTCGAAATCGCCAGCTTAATGCTAACACTCAATGGAAAACTCAATTGATGAGTTAGCAAATAATAGCATTTGATCACAGGTGGGCTACATATACCTTCAAATAATTAATATTCATACACAAACGGCAGGAACAGCAGATAGTCGACTGTATAAAAAGACAAGCTATTTTCCCCCTGACTGTGACATGAAATCAGACTATAAACTTTTCCTGTTTTAGGTCAATTAGTATTACCAAAGTTATTTCTATTTGCTAAATGCCAGAATAATGACAGGACTATAATTTTTTTTTTAGACAAAATATAACAGACAATACAGTCAAGGCTAAAAGCATTTGCATGTTTTTTTTTTTTAGCCATATTTATTTTTAGGTGGCATGATGGCCGACTTAGAGCGTCTGCCTCACAGTTCTGAGGACCGGGGTTCAATCCCCGACCCCGCCTGTGTAAAGTTTTCATGTCCTCCCCATGCCTGCGTGAGTTTTCTTCAGGTACTCCGGTTTCCTCCCACATCCCAAAAACATGCATGGTAGGTTAATTGAAGTCTCTAAATTGCCCCTAGGTGTGAACTGGGAGTGCGAATGGTTGTTTGTTTATGTGTGCCCTGCGATTGGCTGGCAACCAGTTCAGGGTGTACGATGATAGCTGGGATAGGCTCTAGCACTCCCGCGACCCTTGTGAGGATAAGCGGCTCAGAAAATGGATGGATATTTACTTTTATTTGTATTTTTATTGTATTATTTTACTTTTTACTAATTTATTTTCTGGTAATTTATATTTAAAAGTTGTTTTGGTAGATGAATAAATACAAAGTCTTGAAATAAATGAATAATCATGATTTCAATATCAATCAAAATAATCGTGATTTCGCCCAGACCTAGTGTAACAGGTCTGGGCGAAATGTTTTAAAGACAGTATGCGTGCAGCAGCTGCAAAGCAACCCCCCCCCCCCCCAAAAAAAACCCTCTCATATAGCCAGTGGCACTTACCATAAATAAAATGATAAATTTACAGCTGTATGATCGGTATCGGCAGATCTCACTCATGAATGATTGGTATATGAATCGGCAGCATAAAATCCTGATCGGAGCAGCCCTAGTACCCAGCCTCTTTACCCAAAGTGAGCTGTAATGGAGATCCAGCTCACGCGCCATTATAATGAGTATAAGTGGTGTGGAATTTGGATGGATCGATGGTTGTTAGTTTGTCCATATGTGCCTTCTGATTGACTGGCGAGGTCAACCACTAAATTTGGTCACAAATAAGTATACTGTGGCCACAAAATTACTGTTTTGTGTGCACGTTATAGCTACATTGAGGCCATGTCAAATCTGGGCGTTCGTGGATAGCTTTGGACAGACATTTTGATGAGACAGCTATTGAGATTCTATTACTGGTTATGAAGTTTAGTTTAAAACAAGAAATGTCATAATTCTACAGGTGTAGGTCAGGCGTCCAAACCACATCAGAGGGCCATTTGCAGCCTGCTATCCAATATCCATTTGTTTTGCAGCCCACTGCCCCTGTGGTAGTATAAATACTCAAGTTTTAAGACACTGGTGGGAGTTTTGAGGCTACTAGTCTTGCCCTGTCAAATTTTCCTGTTCCATTCACAGATTATTTAATTATTTATTCATTATTTCATTACTTTTAACATTTTTTTTAAGAATAGTTTTTCTTCCAGCGTGGGGGTCTGTAGATTTGTTTTTCTTGAGAAAACAAACAAACATATCAGCAGATGTGCACACAGAAAAACATCTCGTAGTGTTAGGGCCATTCTTTTCCTATATTGAAGCTGTCAATATGCGTTTATGTCAACAATACAGGGACGACTGTTCCGTCGCAGCTGTGCTTCTTGAGCTGCCTCGAGTCAGAGAATCCGTGTCCGCAGGTCTGGCACGAGTAAAGCTTTTGGCCCGTGTGCACCTGCAGGTGCGACTTGAGCTGGTTGGATTGGTGGAACTTGCGGTGGCAGTAAGCGCACTCGAAGGGCTTCTCGCCCGTGTGGATACGCAGGTGTCGGTAGAAGTTTCCATCGGTGCGGAAAGCCTTGCCGCACTGCTCGCACTTGTACGGCTTCTCGCCAGTGTGGATGCGCTCGTGCTGCTTGAGGCTCCCGGCGTGGATGAAGCCCTTACCGCACACCTCGCACACGAAGGGCTTCTCGCCCGTGTGCGCGCGCTGGTGCGAACGGAACGAGTACTTGTTGTGGAAGGCCTTGCCACACAAACTACATGAAAACTCCTTGTGCTCGCTGTGACCCTTCTCATGGAGCTTCAGCGAGCAGGCCGCACTGAATCCGGCCAGGCAGATTTTACAGCTGTACGGCTTGACCAGAAGCTTGTTTCTCTGCCTCATAGGAAACATCTTGGGCTTGTCATCCTCCTTGGTGTGTACGTATTTCTGGTGGATCTGAAGGCGGCAGTTGAAGAGGAAGGTCTTCCCACATAGGTCGCACATAAATGGCTTCCGAGCTCCGTGCACCAGCATGTGCGACTTGAGCTTGTTGTTATCGGAGAAGCTCTTCCCGCAATCCTGGCAGGTGAAAGGCTTCTCGCCGGTGTGAATACGCAGGTGTCGTTTCAAATTGTTGTTGAGGCTGAAGCGGGCGCCGCAGACGTGGCAGGTGAATGGTTTCTCACCCGTGTGCACCACGCTGTGTCGTTTGAGCGCTGTACCGGTGCGGTACGAGCGTCCGCACACGCCGCACACGAACGGCGTGATGCCGGTGTGCTTGCGCTTGTGCACGGTCAGCGAGTGGGCGTACTTGAAGGTCTCGTCGCACACGTTGCACTTGTATTTTTTGGCGTTGGTGTGCACCATTTGGTGGAAACGCAGCGTGTCCTTGCTCTTGAACTCCTTGCCGCAGGTGGCGCAGCTGAAGGGCCGCTCGTCCGAGTGCACCACCATGTGGCCGCGCAGCTGCACTGGCGTCTTGCACGTCTTGTTGCACAGCGGGCACTGGAGTGGCTCCTTCCACTTCTGAATAGAACACAATAGAAGAGAAAGCAAAAGCAAATTAGTATTTTAAGCCCACAACACCTATTTTGTGTGCACAAATAAGGACATTGTGGCCCCAATTTAGTTTTCTGTGCCCAAAAATTATTGCCAACAATTTAGTGTTTTGTTTCCACAAGTTAGTATATTGTGGCCACAATTTAGTATTTTACATCCGCAGATTAGTATATCGTGGCCATAAATTAGTATTTTGTGCACACATTATATCTATATTGTGGCTAGAATTAAATATTTTGTCTTAAGAGATGTACTGAAGATTATATGCATACTTTTTAGCCCACCATAGAGTCTTTTTGGAGCAACTGAAGATAATTTGGATACTTTTTGGACCAAATAAAAAATAACTTTAAAGACTTGCTAGACCAACTGACGACTCTCAAGAGACTTAATAAATAATCTGAAGAAATTTTAAAGACTTTTTTGACAAATTGAAGATTTTTCTGAGATTTTTTTTAGACCCATCAGAGAGTCTCTCAAATTTGTAGACCAATTGGAGAGTCTCTAGGGACTATTTGGACCAAAGAGAGAAGCTTTAAAGACTTGTTAGACCAACTGAAGACTAGAGAATTATTAGATCGTCTGAAATTTTTAAAGAGACATAAGGCCAGTTGCAGAGTCTCAGAGTCAATAATAATGGTGTCAAAGTGAGTTTAATGATGTGATGGCTTCACCTGGTGACGCAGCAGATGGTTCTCCAGAGAGCGCGCCACACGGAAGGTCTTGCCGCACTGCTCGCAGGTGAAAGGTTTGGGCTGGGCCAGGGGTTGGTGGCGCTTCAGGTGGTTCTGTAGCGACTCCTCCTTGCGGTACGAGCGCTTACAGCGTGGGCACGGAAAGGGCAGTGGCGCCTTGGACTCTGCCTGGTGACCCAGCATGTGGTCCTCCAGATACTTCTTCTCTGGGAAACTCTCGTTGCACTGCTGGCATAGAAAGGGCTTCTTGTGAAGCACCGCGTGCTTCTTTAGCTCAGCCTTCCAGTAGAAGGCGGCGTTGCACTCGTCGCAGGAGAAGCGCTTCAGGTTGCGCCGCGCCTTCTTCCTTGGGCTTTCTTCCGCTTCGCCAGAGTCCATTTCGTCATCACTTATGTCAGGGGAAGCTCAGAGAAGGAGAGAGAGAGAATACAATTCAGTACAACCTCTTAAATCCAACACTTTTGTTTGTATGTTTGGATTTTTTCTACATTGGAAATAATCTGTTCCGGTCTGCAACTGTCAGAAGTGTAAAAAGAAATAAATCACTATTAATATTACACGGTAAACAAGGCCATTGTCATTTTTTTGTCAAATGTTTTGTGGAATAGTTAAGGATTATTACCTTTTTTCCCCCTAATGTTTTGTATCTTTTTGTCTAATACAGTACTTCTGTATATTTTCTTAACATTTAAGTAGTTTACCAAGTAGCAACTTAAAGGCCTATATCCCACAAAAACTGGTGGAATTCCAAATTATACAGCTTTATATGTTCCAATGTAACATAAACTGCTGTCAATCTTAGTTACCCATTTCCACTTTGAAGCTCGGCCTCCTTGTTCGTCTCGGTCTTCCTGATGAAGATTGTTCCACTAAGCCCTGCTACACAAACCAAACATCAAATGAGTTTTTTTTTTTTTTTTTAAATATAAATTGCCATATAAACACAGGTTAACAAACCACTTTGTAATCTGAAATACACCATCAAAAGCTTTAATTTGACAAAGGACTCCATGTGGTTTGTTGCAATTTCATTTTTCACTTGTTTACTGGTGAACCTTGACCTCAGGTGAGTTCCTTGAGGTGAAGTTAGCTTGCCACTAAAGAAATCACCTCATGCAAATTTGGAGACCATTGGATGAAAAACAAAAAAAATTTGAAAATGTTCCTTTGACTTTTTTTTTTTTTTTTTTTTTTTTTTACATTGACCTTGACATTTTACCTAGGTTTTTATACATTGGCATGTCCAAAGCTCAAAAAACAAAGAAGCTACATGTTGTTTTGGTGCTGATTTGTTTAGGGGGTGAAAAGTGCTTCAGATGCCAAACCTGCTCCTCTGCTTGTTCCTGTGTCGGCCCCTCTTTGCTAACGGAGCAGGAATTGGGACTAGAAGCGTCATGAGGCGAGGACACAGGTTGAAGGACAAGCTGTGTAACAAGATTCGTCTCAGTTGACTCCTGGGCAGCTGACTCTCCATGTCCCACAATGAGCACCGTGGGCGCACCGCTGAGCTGGCTGACAATCAACACAGGGGCGACTGCAGATTGAGTCTCCATTTCGGGGTTCAGGACTGCCTCGCCATTGCCCGCTTCTGAGACACCCAGGCCTGATTTTGTCTCAGTGGAAGTCTGCTCGGCGGAGACTGACAACAGCGAGACATCTGTGTTCAATCGTAAAGAGAAATAATGGCATAACATCAATGAGTGGATAACTTCTGGAGTTTTCAATTCATTCCAATACATTAGTAAATGAAAGAAGCAACGTTCAGATGGTTAGTATCCATCCATCCATCCATTTTCTGAGCCGCTTCTCCTCACTAGGGTCACGGGCGTGCTGGAGCCTATCCCAACTATCATCGGGCAGGAGGAGGGGTACACCCTGAACTGGTTGCCAGCCAATCGCAGGGCACACACAAACAAACAACCATTCGCACTCACATTCACACCTACGGACAATTTAACATCTTCAATTAACCTAGCATGCATGTTTTTGGGATGTGGGAGGAAACCGGAGTGCCCGGAGAAAACCCACGCAGGCACGGGGAGAACATGCAAACTCCACACAGGCGGAGCTGGGGATTGAACCCTGGTCATCAGAACTGTGAGACAGACGCTCTAACCAGTCGTCCACCGTGCTGCGACAGATGGTTAGTAATTCAGTTTAAAACATTATTGTTACTACCATATTTAGCGATAGAGTAGTAGTCGTTAGCTTTCGGCTTCTCCCAACCACAAACACAGAGGAAGAAGCCGTGAAAGATAGAAAAAGAAGAAAACAAAGATGAGATGGACGTCAGACGCACATATTACAGTGTTTAACACGTACAATTTTCTATTTTATTTACGGGATCTTACTTTGAATGCAGCCTTACTTTTGTTTAGTACATGATAGAACATTACACAGTTGTGCTCATTAGTTTGATTACACTGGCAGAATTTGGAAGATGTGTACCATTCTTTTAAGAAAAAGTGCAGGATCAGCAAAACATTAAATTTTATTTTGAATGGGATTCATATTAAACTAAAAGGCATTTCAGAAAAGGACAATCCTTACAAAAAACAAACAAAATAATTAAATGGTCCTTGTTCAGTCAAAATGTTTTCAAATAATATTTCACAAATTCTGCCAGGGTACGTAAACTGAGGAGCACAACTGTACATATCAGCAGTCATACGTGTTACTTGACAACAATGCCAAAAGGTTTTTGAATTGTATTCAATTAATTAAATTTGATTTGACTGAGGTATTGCTTACAAGCAGATGTAGATATGACCAGGCTACTTATATATCACAATAAATATACACTATACGATATTCCAGACCTTTGTGGAAAAAATGGGGAAATGCCAATATTTTGAGGGTAATAGTTGGCAGCAACATATTGGAAAAACAATTACAAAATCTATGATCTACTTAATTTTTGTAATTGTGAACTTTGATTTTTTAATCATGAACTATGAACTGAACTAGTTCATTTTAAATGTGTGAACTGAGCTTTGAACTTTTTCGCGAAGAAAATGAATTTTCTCAACAGCGGGTCCAGCCCACTTGAGATGAAATTAAGGTGAATGTGGTCCACAAACCAAAAGCGGTTTGACAACTCTGGACTAATCGATTAATTGTGACGCCTCAAGATACTTGTAATGTCATTGCGAGAATAACACGCGAACTAGTGGTGGCCGGATGTGGTTTAGTTTACGGTCTTCGGCTCGCTTGTAAGTCAAACTTCGTCAAGGTACGACTTTAGTATTTTAGAACATTTTCAAATCAAAGGTGATGTTATAAACAAAAGTTTTCCTCACATCAAAAAACGACTTAAAGACCAAAGTTCCCCAGTAAAACGCAATAAATAATGATGTTAATGTTTTTTCCCAAATAGGACGTGTAACATCGATGTGCAGTGTTGTGTCGTGTGGACGGAGTCTTGCCTCCTGCCGCTGCTCCTCCATCGCTGATGCTCTTCAGCTCCTTCTCCAGCATCTCCATGTCCCTGCCGAGCTGTCCGACCCGGACGTGCAGCTCCTGTTCCAGCTGTCCGGCCTTCCTCTGCATCACGTCCTCCAGCTGCTCCACTTTGGCCTTGAGCGCCTCGTTCTCATCGCACAGCTCAGCGAACACCCGCTGGAGCTGAGCCAGCAGACCGCGCTCAATATCCCGCAGGTCGCCGCCGAGGCCGAGCGTCGCCTCTTCCCACACCGAGTGTGGCGCTTGTTTCTCCCACACGCCCCTAAAGACCGACACGGTGGCTCGGAAAGCAAGCTCGACGATTGACACCACCTCGCCGTCGAACCTCGCCCCCATGTTTGTGCCAACTTTACACCGAACCGACGATTAAATGCGCATTTGTGCGAAAAAAACGACATTTAACGCGAGAATACGACTATGTTGTGATCACATACAGCTCATGTTACTTGACTATTAAACTAACTATGGCGGACTGTGCGTCTCTGTAAAGGTTCCGCGTTTCATTTCCGCTTCCGGTTTCTTTCCGCCTCCGTTGATACGTAATGTAGTATCGACCGGGATTTTTTTAAACGGCCTTAAAATTTTCATTAAAACCCTAAATAATAATACAACACACATAACACACAAATAATAATGAGATAAATAATAATTATATTTTCTGTATCAGGTTTTCGGACTAAGTGGTGTGCACATTATGGCCCGTGAGCCACATATAGCCCGCTCCTTTCTTTAATCTGGCCCACCTGTAATATATTTTGGCATAATTTTAGTCGTTTTCCCCCTAAATTGGTGAATTAAAAGGTATTTATTCACGTTTTGGTATTAATTTATGAATCTCATTAAATTTAATAGATTTTTTGTTTTTTTCATAAGTACAAAATTCGAAAATAAATATAGTTACATACACATTTGTGAATAATTGATAAATAATTGGTTAATTAATTGATAAAATAAACTATAAATAATACATAAAAATGTAGGAGTTATTTATTTTATTAAAAAAACATATGTTGTTTATTTTTTAATTGATGTTGTATTTGCTTACCACATTAAATGGTTAATTGATTTATTGTGAATAATAAAACATAAACTATTATTAAAGTAGATTGGCTGGCAACCAGTTCAGGGTGTACCCCGCCTCCTGCCCGATGATAGCTGGGATAGGCTCCAGCACGCCCGCGACCCGAGTGAGGAGAAGCGGCCCAGACAATGGATGGATGGATTATTAAAGTAAATATTTCTACTTACAGTATACATCTAATAATGTCTTTATTTTGTTGAATAATTGGTTAATTGTTTAAATTAATTATATAATATAGAATAATAATGAATTATATTATTTCCCTTCTACGATTTTGTAGTTGGGCTATTGTATATATATTACAAAAGAAAAATATTACACATATTACATATAGCGGCACGGTGACCGACTGGTTAGAGCGTCTGGCTGGCAACCAGTTCAGGGTGTACCCCGCCTCCTGCCCGATGATAGCTGGGATAGGCTCCACCACGCCCGCGACCCTCGTGAGGAGAAGCGGCTCAGAAAATGGATGGATGGCACGTTGGGCGACTGGTTAGCACGTCTGACTCACAGTTCTGAGGACCTGGGTTCCAATCCAGCCTTGCCTATGTGGAGTTTGCATGTTCTCCCTGTGCCTGCGTGGGGAGGTATATGTATATGTCATGTGGATGCCAGTTGGTGACCAGTTCAGGGTGGACCCCGCCTCTCACCCAGAGTCAGCTGGGATAGGCTCCAGCATACCCACAACCCGAGTGAGGATAAACCGTACAGAAGATGAATGAATATTTTTTGATTCTTTAATATTTTTGTATTTTTTTTGTCAAACATCCATCCATCCAGTTTTCGTACCACTTATCCTCACAAGGGTTGCAGGCATGCTGGAGCCTATATCAGCTGATTCTGGGTGAGAGGCGGGGTATACCCTGAACTGGTCGGCAGCCAATCACTGGGCACAGATAAACAAACAACCATTCACACTCACATTCATTCCTACAGGCAATTTAGAGACCTCAGTTAACCTACCATGCATGTTTTTGGGTTGGAGGAGGAAATCAGAGTACCCGGAGAAAACCCATGCAGGCACAGGGGCAACATGCAAAAATAATTTTTTTTGGGTCAAACATTTTTGTTATACAAATGTGTCTAATGTTTTTCCCCATGTAATATTGTGTATGTTGTGTTATATTTCTGCATAGTTTTAGGATTTCATAATATAATATTTTGCATTATATTTTTTCATATTGTATTTTTTCTGTAAAGAAATATTTTATTATTTACTGTATCTGTGTAATAGGTAGTGCATACAGTCTATGTAGGCATGTGTATGTTTGCATAGGTATACAAAAATGTAACATGTTAAGGTATATACCAAGTACTGTTTGTGTTATACTCATCAGCTATTATAATAACATGTTAAGGTATATACCAAGTACTGTTTGTGTTATACTCATCAGCTATTATATGTCTCACTTCAAGAGAAAGATTCCAAGGGTGTGACAATTATAAGCGGTCCTTCAGTTGTAACCATTTTCTCTTATGATTTCTGATGCTAACCACAGGAATACAGCAAATCTCATTCATTCATTCATTTTCTATAACATTCAATGTAGCCTCTATAGACACACTTACTGGGTACTTTATTAGGTGCAAAATCCAATGAGATCCAATGCATCCATGTCTTTCAATTGTCACAAGCAGACACAGTGAATGTTTTCATTGATAGACCAAAATTTATTTTATTCATCATTCCGTCTCAGCTGCAACACTGAAGTGGGCATACATACATACCATTACGTATATGTCATGTGGATGCCAGCTGTGTGACACACTACATCTTTTATTGTGCACCCTGCAATTTTGGAGTCCATTATGAGGTTGTCGGCATCTAAACGAGACATTGCTTCATTTGCATTTTGTCTCTCAACTTGAGCTTTGCTAGTTGTGTCCAACATGCACAGAAATGACTGCATTGATCTGCCATTCACACGTAATGCATAAGAAAGAAGACTAAAATTCACGTCGTAGTGACATCAATTGATTAGCATGTGCTAATGTGGATACTTTTTCAGTAGAGTTGGGAAACCATTTTTTCTGTCAGGGGCCAAAGCGTATCGTGTATCTATGTATTTTGGGGGTCCCGAATACAAATGTCCCCGAAAGCTAGGGAGAAAACTAGCACCCAACACCAATTGGACAGTTCAACCTCTATCATAACAGGATATACCAAAATGTCTCAAAGATTTATGTCCCAAATTGAACAGGAAGTCACACATTTTGATTTTAAGCAGCCATTTGGGTCAAATTCCAGGGCTCATACTTGATTGACGAATTCCTACCCGGTAATTTGTTCAGACGAGCCAAGATCGGAAGCATTTGAGTGATGGGTCGGCTGGGTGATGCTAAATTGCAAAGCTTTTTGTCGATGCCATCTGTCTATTGTGGGCAAAGCATGAAGTCAAAGTTTGATAATCATCTGAGAATGACCAGAAAGTTAGAAAAAAATTAGCCCCAACACCATTTTCACTGATCAACACGAAATTGGATGGACATGTCTATCATAACAGGACACACCAAGAAGTCTCAAAGACCCATTTCGAAAATTGAACAGGAAGTTGTCCATTTTGGTCTCAAGCAGCCATTTGAGGCAAATTTAATGGCTTTGTCAAACTCCTACTAGGGAATTATACCAAATTAGCCCTGAAGCAAGTATCCCAGACATAATTTTGAGGATTCGCCATGAAAACGGGGGTCCATTTGTGCTCAAGTAGACAGCTAAAGAGTAGGACATCATTAAAAACTGAGAAGCCAATCAGGAGTTTCTTTTGACGAGTTTAGAGGCATAGAAAAAAAAAAGTATATTTTGTTTTTATTTTATTTCTCAACGTGATTTCACGCAAATCAGGCATGCAAAGTCACAAGGTGTGACAGCTCAAGCAGTTTCGGTCGGCCATTCATTCATTCATCCATCCATCCCACACTTCCTGCTTAAACACTGCTGACGTTTCCAAGCGTTTGCAACCTTGCTTGTCTGGAAGACATTTGAACACGCCAAGCACACGCTAACAAAGAGTAAGAAACCTGAGAGCTATGGACAGACGTACACATCAACCAGATTTCCTTTGGATGGAAACATAAAAAAAGAGATTTGGATTTGTTTTGCGGGATGATGAATGAGTTGAATGATGAATCAGTTTTGCATAGTGAGCTGCCACAACCAAAAGACGCATACAGTTCTGCTCGGAATAATAGCAGTGTTTTGAAAAAAGTGCGTCACATCTGAGTTGCATACTACTGTAGTTCACTGGTTCCAGATGTTGGTCCACTCTTTTTGGACCAGCTGAAGTCTCGAGACTTTTTGGATCAACGGTTGTCTTTAAAGCTCGTCTTTTTTTTTTTTTGACCAACTGGAGAATCTTTTCAGACACAGTGAAGAGTCTTCTAGCACTTTATAGACCGACTGAAGGGCCTTTTAAAACGTGTGGATGAACTGAAGAGTATTTAGAGACTTTTTGGACCAAGTGGAGAATCTTCAAATAATTTTTAGACCAACCAAAGAGTCTTTAGAGACTTTTTGGAACAATTTAAGATTATCTAGAGACTTGCTGGACCAAATAAGTCTTTAAATAATTCTTCGATTTACTGGAGAGTAGAGATTTTATTTTTGGGACCAACAGAAGAGTCTTTCCAGACCTTTTAGAACACCAGAAGTGTCCAAACTCAAGACTATTTGGACTAACGAAGAGTCTTCATAAACTTTTTACATTATTCAGCTTCTTTGACCAACTGAAGAATATTCAAAGATGTCTTATAATCAAATGAAGTCTTGAGAAAATGTTTGTACTAACTATAGAATATTCACAAGTTTTAGACCAACTGAGGTGTGCCTCACATCTGTGTTGTATCTCGGGAAAGCAAAAATCTTCCAAGTATTTTTCATAGTTTGTCCTTTTTCCTTTTTTTCTTGTCTTTATCTAAAGGTTCTTTCACCTTCGAAACATTTTTCTTTGATGCTTTGAAGTGTTCCTGACGGATTTGCTCATATGGAAATAAAAGCGAAAATGATTTTGAGCTTTACTTCACTTTTATATACTTCTTATACACTGCTATTATTCTGAACCATACACACACAGATCATCTAAAAAAAAAAAATCAAAACATGGAACAGGCAAGATACTTGATTCTCTATCTCACAAACAGCAATCAACTTCCTGCTGCACTTCCCTGCAGGGCCAGCTGGGGGGCATTGCCGCATAGACGCAGTAGAAGAAAAAGATGTCGATTCAAAGAGTTCCTCCTTCCTACGTCACTTTGCTTCCAAGCGCTTCCATGGTGGGAGCAGTGAGAAGACATCACTTTTTCTTACTGGACTTCTCAGAGCGTTTGGCTTCCGCCTTGCTGCGGCGATCCGAGCGCTCCTCCCTGTCTTTGTCCCGCCCTATGTCCTTTTCTTTCTCTTTTTCCACCTTTTCTGCCTTCTCGGCTCGGTCCGATCGCTCGCCACAATGCTCTGAACCAGCCTTACTTCGGTCTCGCCGCGTGCCCTCGTCGGTGGATGAGGTAGTTGCTTGGAGCTGGCCCCACTTGGCCATCTCCTCATGTTCCGAGATGCTGCTGCCGATGTTGCCAACCCACGTCTTCAGGTCCTCCTGATGTAGCCAAAAAACAAGTCAGATGTCAATTTCCGCCATGTGCCACTGCCGTGAAAACCTCCCCACAAGAATGACTCACCTCATCTTTAGCGTGAAACAAGAACTCGCTGCCATCCTTCGTCCTGTGAGCACAGTAGACAATTCTGTGTTATTTATGTTAAAAGCAAACGATAACACAACCAACAGGCACGCCATTAAGATGTTTTGGACCAACGGAACAGGCTTTAGAGAACTAAAGAGTCTTTACAGACATTTTAGACCAACGAAAGGGAGCTGACATTGACCAGCTGTAGAGACTTAGATATTTTTGGACCAGCTCAATAGTCTTGAGAGACTAAGACCAAAATAAGAATCTTTATGGACTTTTTGGACCTACTGACTAATCTTTAGAGACCTCTTAGACCAAAAGCGGAGTGTTTGGAAATTTTTAAGACCAACTGAATAGTCTTTAATTACTTTTTGAACAAGTAAGTCAAAGTCTTTAGAGACTTTATGGACCAAAAGGAAACTCTTCAAAGACTTTTTGGACATTCTAGAGAATCTTCAAATACTTTTTAGACTTTCGCTGTTTAAGTCCAGGAGGCGAGGTGTTGTCTCTCTACTTTTGATACCAGGGGTGCCATACTAATTTTTGTTGCAGGCCACATTGTAGGGACGGGTTTGCTCAGAGGTCAGTTAAGACTGTGAAACCATATAAATGTTTCATCGCCTCATCATGTTATTACATATATCTGACAAAATGATAGATAACTGGTTTTGAAATTACAAGTCAAGGATAAGTGTTTGTTCAACTATTGTTCAAGTTACTGTAAAAATGGGTTTGGTAACAAAAAGATACTTGCAGTATCTCATTATTATTATTTATTACATATGATTATTTGATATTTTGGTACAGATTTGAGCAGGAATAATGAAAGTTCACACGCATTATTTGCTTTCGCGTGCTACATAAAAAGATGTGGCGGGCCAGATGTTGTCTTTAGAGATATTTTAGACCAATAGAAGACTTTTTAGACCAACTAAAGACTCTTATGTATCCTTTAGGATCAACTGAAGAGTCTTCAAAGACTTCCTTGATCAGCCTTTAGAGTCTTTAGAGACTTAAGTCTTTGGGATTTTTTTAGACCAACGGAATAGATACTTTTATCGACCAACAGAATCTTTGAGGACTTTTTGGACCAACATTGTAGTCTTTAGAGGCTTTTAGGATCAAATAAAGAGCCTTTAGGGACTTTATTAAGATTCTTGAGACTTCTAAAACCAACCAGAGAGCCTTTGGAAACTTTAGACCAACTGAAAAGACTCAGAGGATCCACCTGGTCTTAGAACAGTTGGGGAGTCTAAGGAGACTTTTTGGTGCTTTAGAGACATTTAGACCAACGGAAGAATCAGCAAAGACTTTTTAGAGAAACTTAAAAGTCGTTAAAGACTTTTTTAGATAAACTTAAGTCTTTATAGAAACTTTATCAACTAAATGGAGTATCTTCAAAGATTTTTTTTTTTGATCAACAGAAGAGTTTTTGGCAATGTAAGACCAGGTGGAGATTATTTCGAGAGTTTTTGAACCAACTGAAGAATCTTAAACTTTCTATTATTTATCTGAAGGGCCTTTAGAGACTTTTCTATCTGTTGGCGAGTCTTGAGAGGCAGTAAAGAGTTAAGTTACAATATACAGCGTGGGACGAGTATGAGCTCATACTTTAACGTGAAAACGTTTTTCTTCTTCTTGTATCCGTTGGTGACGTCACAGTGGCAGTGTGCGAGGTTGAGCATCGACTCGTTGTTGTATGCCATGGCGGTGTTCTTGGCGTCCTTGTAGAAGCCCAGCTCACCTTTATTCAGCACGCAGTACAGGTTCACCCAAGACCTGCTGAAATGGGGAGGTGGAGGGAGAAGGGAGGAAAGGGGGTGGAGATGTGAAGAGTTATAGGGGGCCGCAGAGTAGCCGCTGCTAAGCTAACACCTCACTCACCTGAGCTTACAGGTAGGTGGGCGAGAAGGACCAAGACCAACAAGGGAGGAAAAAACACACTGCAGAACCACACAAGACGAACGCCAACGGGGGAAAAGGGGGTGCGTGCAGGGTGGAGGGGCGACATACAGTTTGGGGTAAAGCTGGGGGAGCTTAAATAGGACTTACCTTAGAGGTGATGAGGGGGGCGGCAGCCAGTAGCAGCAAGGATGGAAACAAACAGTAGGGAAGTTTGGTTAAATGAAAGTTGATTATCAAGATAGTCTTCAGAGATTTTTTAGACCGACTAAAGAAACTTTGGGGACTTTCTTTGACCAACTTAAGAGTCTTCCAAGACTTTTTGGACCAGCTGATGAGTCTTCAGACCTTTTTTGGACCAACTAAAGAGTCCTAAGAGACTTTATGAGCCAACTGAGGAGTTTTTAGGGACTTCTTAGACCAATCTCAATCTTAGGAGACTGTCTAGATTGAGTAAAGAGTCTTAAGAGACTTTTTAGACAGACAAAAACATCTTTTGAAACTTTGTAGACGAAGTGAAGAGTCTTTACAGACTTTTATACCAACGGATGCATCATTAGAGACTTTATGGACCTTTTAAAAAGTCTTTGTAAACTTTATGGACCAACTGAATAGTCTTCGAGAATTTTCAGATCAACTAAAGCGCCTTTAGAGACTTTTTGGATCAATTCAAGATGAGAGTTTTTGGACTAACTGAAAACTCTTAAGAGCTTTTCGATACATTGTGAAGCATTTTTAGAGTAGGGCTCCGTTGCCACAGGCCAGTTGGTATCGGGCCACACAGTGACAATGGACAAAAAAATATTTTATTGATCATCAGATTCTGACTGAATTTTTTTTTTATTTTAAAAATCAGGTGCATCCAAATCTGTCTCTGTCAAAACGCTCATCTTGGTCACATGACAGAAAAAAAGAAAGACCACAAGCTAGCAAAAATGAGTAAAAAAAAACAACAACCTAAAAAACATGTTTGTAGAGCGTCTTGGAAAAGGGAACAGGCCAAATAATTAAACAATATCAGACAATTTCCACAATAAGGAAAATATTGGCAGTCTGACATAAGGTACGGCTTTATTGCAAGTTGACTCTTACGCATCAAACCCTGCTCAGCAAAATCTGTCATGACAGGCTCGCAAATGAGGCAAAAGCTGCTTCGGCGCATGGAGCCCAAGCAAAAAGACAAGCCTTTGGAGGTTTTTTTTGAACGATTTAAAGATTACCTCAAGATTGGACCTGCTCATTGAGGAGAAACAAGCACAGGGCTCACACGGATGACAACAACTACATTCAGTGTAATGGTAAGTTGTATAAATACCTTATTCATTGCCACTCCTCCCAGTTAACATGGATATCTGACTTAAAAGCTGTCAATGACAGTGAATGAGTTTTAATCATTGGCTTTTATTTGTTTCTATACCGTGCTGGCAAAATATGTCTTTAAGTGAAACTGGCCCGTGGCACAAAAAAGCATGGGGACTTTGCTACTTTTGAGAAATGAGAACTTTTTGGAACCAACTGAAGTGTCTTGACACTTGAGAGATTTTCTAGAGTCACTAGAATAACGTTGTGGGGAAACTTTGGGGAAGTTCATTTTCTGATGAATGAGTTTGGTCTATAAGAACCTCTGGGATTAACTGCTGTGAGTGTTGTCAGAGCTGTCCAGCATGGCATCAGGACTCAGAAGACCCACCTGTTGGTGCTCTTCTTCAGGGTCTCAATGTCGAGCTTGCGGAAGAGGAAGCCCTCGTGGTGTGCACTGTGTGTGGGTGGCAGGGGGGCTGTGGGGCCACTCTGGGCTGGAGCAGAGCGGGATCGCCGCGTGGTCTCTCCTTGTTCTTTCGGTCGCGGCCGGCGCCGGGGTTTGGGTCTGTCCCGGGCTCGAGGCCGGTCAGGACGGGAAGACTTCTCTGGTAGGCCGTTTGGCAGGCGCGGAACCTCGCCTCGGGCCTGGAGGAGGGAGCAGTCAGCAAACAAGAAGAGTCTAGTTGCCTTGATTCAACCTTTGCAGGTTACCATTAACTAAAAGACTGAGAATCCACACAGACATAAAGAATCAAAAAGGAAAATAGCAAGCACATTGGTACTTTTTATTGATAGTGTGACAGTTAGGTAAAAATGATTTAGGTAATTATACTACTAGGCTAACGATGTAGGGATTTTTCTATAGTGGACTATATAGTTAACTGCTTGTGTGCATAGTTAATTATGGCATTGCTATCTTATAATTACTGTATGGGATCAACGTCAGCTAGTTGACCTTCCGTAATAAATGTTGGACAAATAAATTATAGTAAAATTATATTGTTTTAAGCTTAGTGTATTCCCCCCCGCCCAAAGAACAAAGAACTGTATGTCCATCTATCTGTGTTAGTCTACTTATGTTCAAGATGTTTTCGGGTCACATTTCATGAACTTGTCTCAAACCCTAAATCAAACAATAGCACGGGAACGGAAAATCATTTTTCTATATCGGCGCAATGAATACAGTGGAACCTCAACAGAATGGACTAATAGGGCGGGGTGGAGGTTGGGGGCGGGGGGGTCATTACATTGAAGCCCTTTTGTTTTGAGGGCATATGCACCCATATTACTGTACAGTACAAAATTATTGTTTTGTAGTTTTTTTCATGCCCTGAAAATCCCAGTGCAGTACAACATTATTGTAAATAAATATTTTAAAAAAGCTTGAAAATATTTGAAAGTTTGACATTTTAGTCAAACTTAACACGCTGGTGTGCTTGGTCATGGTGACATTGTTGACCTACAGTACTCATCGTAGGCGAGTCGCTTTTATGAGCGAATGAATTAGTGTGCATCCTACTTCCAAATCTGTTGCCAAAGGTAAATGGCTTGACAAATAAAACTGTTACTGTACCAAAAATAGCATGTTCCAACTCCAAAGACTTGTGCTTTGTACTCCTCTGAGTTAACACTGCAGCCATGCCACTCTCTCTCTGCTTTATGTAAAATAAACAAGAGATACTGTATAACCATCATTACATGCCTGCCACACTAATGCCCCACATTCAACATGGTCGCCACATAGGCACAGGAGGCACGTCTTTTGGAATTGGATCTAGTAATATTGTATGTCTGTGACCCGGAAATACATCAGTGCCATTCTCTGCCTGCATTGAGCCACAGCGCCAGAAAACCAACCATCCATCCATCCATCCATCCATTTTCTACACCATTTATCCTCACTGGGGTCGTGGGTATGCTGGAGCCTGTCCCAGCTAACTGCAGGCAGGAGGCGGGGTACACCCTGAACTGGTTGCCAGCCAATTGCAGGGCACATCTTTTGCCCCCATTTGCACCCAGGTCCTCAGAACTGTGAGGCAGATGTGCTAACCAGTCATCTACTGTGCCACCCGCCAGTAAACAACAGCGGCCAACAGACTATGTCAACGACATTTTAGGTGACAAATGGAAACTACTTTTGGATACATTGTTCAGTCCCGACGGGCCGTTTTATCCGATATCCTTTATATCGCGGTTCGTTTTATCGAGGTTCCACTGTAATGGGATTAATTGCTTTTCTAGTGACCATCAGTTGGTCACTACTTTTCAAGATGCATTGTGGGATACACTGTCTCAATGATTGAGGGCACTATATACTATACTATAGCTGATAACCTATGCTCACTATATATTCAAACAGCACTACAAAATGCCAAACTCACTATACAGGGCACTATTTTGTGGATAGGGAGTGATTGTGAACCCAGCATGTGACTTTCTTTGAAAACACTGCGTTTGACAGAACTGTGTAAATTTCCGACCTGTGCTGCTTCTCTCTCCTGAAGCTGCTCCACTATTTCTGCCATAGTGGTTCTCCTCTCTCTGCGGAAAGAGAGCACACGAAGATACATGACTGCAGTTGTTTTGGTGCAGTGAATACAAACATGAGCCAAAGTCACATGTCCACAGAGCACTTAAGTAGGCTAAAAACACAATTGTGTATATGTAATAAAATGATAATGTGATTATCTGGGGGAAACCATAACTGCTGAAAATGAGTTTGACACACCTGACTTAAATGGACGGCTTGGTTTTGGAAAAAGTGACTTAAAAGAAGCATCATCTCCAATAAAACTTAAATATCTCACCCTCCGCCCGAGCGTCGGTCAGAATGTTCTTTTCCGGTGTCGTGCTCGCTGGATTCTTGTCTGTCCAGCCATTGCCGTTCTCGATCCCTCCTCCGGCCCTCGTGGCTTCCGTGACCCTCCTGCTCGCTGGACGTCTGCCTCTCCAGCGTCCGCCGCTCCCGCCACACCTCCTGAGGAAGCTCGTTCTTCCGGGCCTGGATCAGCTGCTCACCGGACAGCCGACGCTCCAGCCGAGCAGTCTGAGTCTGGACCTGCGGCTCGGGGTTAGTCCTGGAGGGCCTGGGCCCTCCGTGGAGCCGGTCTTGGTTAGGCTCCTGAAGAACCACCTCAGCCATCACGGCCACCTCAGCTCTCTCCGTCATCATCTCCCTGCCTTTCTCCCGGGCCTTCTCCAGTCGGCTGGCAACCAGAAGCGGCGTCACGGCGTCGTCCAGGTGTTTGATTTTGGGTTGGCGGAGGTACGGCGATGCCTTGACGTCCACTTCGAGCTGAAGAAAGGTTATAAGAATTAAACAAAAACAACCAAATATTTACAGTTTTTTAACTGAAATACGAGTCAAAATTATGTTTGTCTGAAAAATTAAATCATCAATCCAGCCATCTGCTTAACTAAAATTAGGCATTTTCAAAAAATTAAAAACTAGTATGACTTAAAAAAGTATGACTATCTTCTAATAGCCATTCACCCATTTGTCTGTCCGTCCATACAGCCATCCTTCCATCCATCCATCTAAAACTAAGCACTTTGAAACATTTCTAATAACTATAATTATTAGGCTTTACGCGATCAGGATTTTTGGGCCCGATCACCAATCAGCAAGTTTAAAAAAAAATGATAACCGATCACCGATGGAGCAATGTGTCTATTTACATGACTTGTTAATTTATTATCACCAATCAGCAAGTTTAAAAAAAAATGGTAACCGATCACCGATGGAGCAATGTGTCTATTTACATGACTTGTTAATTTATTGTATATACTTGTGTACTGTATACTGTAGCCATCCATTTTCTGTTCAGCTTATCCTCACAAGGGTTGCGGGCGTGCTGGAGCCCGTCCCAGCTCAAATTATTCTCTAGCATTTTAGACACAAGTTAAAACACCAATGACCTCAAGGGGGCATTCAAGGATTGGCCACTGACATAAATTGAGGTCAGATCAACATCACAACTGACAGAAATAATGGGTGCTAACTTGCTGTAATTAAATTACTTTTACAGTGAGATTACTTCAATAAAATATTGTTAATGACATGGTAACTCTAACTTTCTCACTGTCCCGGCTATATGGACGGGTGTTGTCCAGAGTTTGAGTCCGTTTGACACTTTTCTTCCAACCCCCCCACCCCACGCTGCGTTGCTTGAACGCGGCGTGCTCGTCGTGTACATTCTTCAGGTGCTCGATCAAATTTGTGTTGAAGCATTTAGATGACGTTCCCCACGACGTACTTCAGCTGTGCAGACTGCAGATAATGTACGTGTAGTTTGTCTGTGACACTGCAAAATAGTCCCACACCGACGACGTGTTTTTTCATCAAGATTGAAAAAACTTTATTGGTCGTCAGATAGTTACAGTACTGCGCAACAGCATAAAATGCAAATTATCGACTGATACCGATAACGCCGATCAGATCGGTGTAAAGTATAGTAATTATCTCCTTATATGACTGTATTTAACCATCCATCCATCCATCATCCATCCATTCATCTATTCGCCCATCCCTTTAAGCATTTAAAAAAACTATGTATTACTATAAGAAGATATATATATATATATATATATATATATATATATATATATATATATATATATTGTTTTTTAAAAATTTATTTATTTTTTTTTCAAAAGAAAAAAAAGAAACAAGAAAACTAGGAATTTATTCTAACGTTGGGCTGAAGGTGACCCGCCTTCATGCTGCTTTCTCGCGCCTGATTGGCAGAGAGCAACATGGCGGCCGTGGCCACGGACAAGATGGACGAATGGGCGGGATGTCGGACCCCCGAGGGGGACGGTGTCGGAGTGGCAGGCGAGGGAGAGGGTGGCGTGCTGGCCTCGTTCTGTTCGTAGATGGTCTGTCTCATGACGGGGGAGAGGGGCAGCCGAGGGAGGCTGGAAGGTGGAGCCGGGGACGCGTCCTGGGGGTCCAGGAAAACCTTACGGCCCAGCAGAGGCGTTGCCGGTTGTTTGCTTTGCTCGGCTT
This sequence comes from Phycodurus eques, assembly GCF_024500275.1. Classification (NCBI taxonomy): domain Eukaryota; kingdom Metazoa; phylum Chordata; class Actinopteri; order Syngnathiformes; family Syngnathidae; genus Phycodurus; species Phycodurus eques. Next base: position 17,890,737 of record NC_084531.1, read on the forward strand.
TCAGCTTTTCCACCTGTACAAAAAAAACCAAACACCTCACAATGGTACCCAGTTTCAAAACCCTAAGCCAGCCTTGAAACCCTCCTTTCAAACACAAATTTGAAATCTTAACTTTGGCTTCAAACTCTGACCATTGTTTAAATCTTGAAACCACTATTTGAAACCCTAGTCCTGCGTTGAACTACTACTTTAAAGCCCTAACCAAGTCTTGAAACCCAAATTTGAAAGTCTAACCCTGACTTGACACTGTACTTTGAAACCCTAAGCCTGCCTTGAAAGCTTAACTTGAAACCCTCACCCTGCTCTGAAACCTAAATTTGTAATCCTAACTTTGACGTCAAACCCTAACACTTGTTTGAAACCCTAAACCAAGATTCTAATTACCAACCCTGCCAAGAAATCACAATTTGGAATCTTAACCAAGGCTTGAAATCCTAACCCTGGCTTGAGACACAAACCCTGCCTTGAAATCTTTATTTTAAACCCTACCCAAATCTTTATTTTAAACCCTACCCAAATCCATTTGAACACTTTAAACCCCAAGTTGATGGAGCCAGAAGCTGGTGGACTCCATGTGACACAGATGGGATACATTCTCAGCACTGCCATATTGTGAACACAGGATTGATTTAGAGTTTCTTTAAGGACATTTAAAAGCTAATACAGTATACAGTATATCTGGCTGCGCAATCCCAAACACAACTCACTTTTGTTTCTGTTCAGGTAATTCGCTTTTCTGCCACCTGGAAATACTCTGGCGCCTTGTGTTAACTAACATTATAAAAGGTCCATAATAAGAAGCAGAGTAGTACCGTGGTGAGGCGTCTGAGCGAGCTGAATCGTTCTTCCCAGGTAGCGGCAGCTTTGCGGAAGGCTTCGTGTCTCCGTATGAGCTGTTCCACCTCGTCCACGCTGCCTCCCAGCTCCTTGCTGCTGACCAGAGGCTCCTGTGCCGCCAGCCACGCTTCCGCTACCACCGCTTCCTGTGCGAACTGGTGCACCTCCAACACTGAATGGACCACATTTGAAACCATTATATATACAGTGTTAAATGTTAAATGATCAACATGGAACAAACCCTCAAACAGCTTTCCATAAGTGCATGACTACACACAAGAAGAAGGACATTTCTTAAAGATGGTCAGTATGACATTTCTGCATGCATTAATTGACACAATAGTGTGGTAGTTGTACTACTAGTACCATTACAAAATCCTAAAAGTTAACATCTAGTGCTTAACTGGTAGTACTTGCAGTTCACAGAAGTCAACGAATGCCAATAACATAGTTGTCCTACTAGTATGTCAACATTGTCTTACTGGTTGGCAGAAATGTCATACAGTAATGGAAAAAAATATTAAGACGAAGTCATTCTACTAGAGCACTGAATTGTCTTACTAGTGAGGACAAGGCGCATACGAGTACATGGACCTAAAGCTGGATATCAAGGTTATCGAATAAATGCTCAAATGGCTTTTCACATGTACTGAAATTGTGTGCATGTGTGTGTGGATGCGTGCGTGCGCTTACATTGCTGCAGGGCCTCCCAGTGCTTGTCCCACTTCTCAGACAGCTCGTGTTGCTTAGCGACCACATTGTCCAGCTTCTCCTTAATCTGCACTCAAAAATCATTATCATCATCATCATCATCATGTTAGAGTTGCGCTCAGGATGGAAACAGGTTTTACACACCATGCACAAGGTACTATGCTGTCACGCTACGATGTCATGCTATGTCATAATTTGTCACACTATGATGTCAAGTAATGATGTCTTGTATGATGTCACATGATGATGTTACACTGTCATGCTATGATGTCACAGTATGATTTCACGCTATTGACCTTGTGCCAGTTTATTTTTTTATATATGTATATAAAAACAGAACTGTATTGTAAAATATGAATATAAAACAAAAGAGACCATGTCAAGAAATAAACAGGTTTTATGTAATCAGGAGCTCTGACTCCAGCTCCGGTTAACACCTGCTAACATCTGCTCCATGCTCCTTGTGAGTGTCTTCATTTTGTATTTGTGTGTTTGGCTGCTTGTCCCGTTAAATAAACAGCTGAAAGTACATCAGTCTGTTGTTCTGATTTTCTTTTCACTTTACTCGAAGCAAAAAACAAACAAACGAACAAAAAAACAACAAGCAATGTTTTGTAACTGGGGAGAAACGTAAGTCAATGTACCACTTAATATACTTTTGTGATATTTGTTTGGTGGTGCTCTGTGAAATTGTTCTCACGTAAAATACTGAATGTGCCTTTGCTCAATAAAAGATGGGAAACAGATGAAGTTCATTTAGGCCCGGTACACACATATAGACAATCGGTCTGTTTTTGTGCCGATTCTGCACCTTCCCGACCAAGCACGTCAAATGCCAGACAATCTTAATGTGTGTTAAGACTGGATTCATCCCAATTTTAGGGTTAGAAACAGGTTGAGGCAGACAATCTTATATAAAACAAACACGTCTCACCCGATGTCATTTTACGACCCAAACTCTTAATGTGTGTGGGGAACGCCGACTTCTCTCGAGTCATGACGCCGAGAATGGTGATGTGACCCAAATTCTAGCCAATCAAAGAAGAAACCAAGACTGACGAACATGGAAACTAACGTAAATGAAAACAAACACGTCTCACCCGATGTCGTTTTTTTTGTAGAAAACCGCCATTTTACAAGGGTCTCGGCTGTGGCAACATTCTGGAACACTCGGGAAACATCGGCGTTTCTTCTTTTTAGTTTTTTTGAGCTCACATGATCACGCGAGATTTCTAGATCGGTGGTGAAACAGAATCTTTATGTGTGTTGTGTGCTGTGTTGAGATTCTCGGAGCACACCACACACAGGACGACCAAACTATTCAATTGACGATTTTTGTGTGGGGTCTGTAGCAGACAAACATTTTTATGTGTGTACCAGGCCTGGGTAGAGTAAGTACTGAGCTGTGACCTGGTGAGCTGCAGGGTTTCTAGCCGCCAGCAGCATCTTTCCCATGTCGATACATTCCATCAAACTCTGACTGCGAGCGTCCACCTCATTCCTCAGACTCTGATGATAGTTCATCAAAACCTCCACCGACGACACATCCCTGAACACACAGGGTGACACGTCACGTCACAGAGACACATCAGTACAACTTGAACCCCTAACTCTGGCTGGGAATCTTAACCCAGGTTTGAAACCCTACTTTAAAACCCTAGTCCGGGATTGACACTTTAACCCCAACTAGAGACCCCAACCCAGGCTTGGTACCCTAATTTGAAACATTAACTTGAACGTCAAACCCTAACCCAAGCTTGAAACCCTAATTAAAAACCCTACTCCTTGTTTGAAACCATAACCTAGCCTTGAAACCCTTAAATTGAAACCCTAACCTTGATTTGAAGCCATACTTTGAATCCCTAACCCTAGAATGAAACCCTAAACCTTGTTTGAGACCCTACTTTAAAATCCTAACTTAAAACCCTAAACCTAATTTGAAAACCTTGATTGAAACCCTAATCACGGCTTGAAAGCCTAATTTGACACCTTGATCCTCGTATGAAACCCCAAACATTGCTTGAAACCCTAATTTCAAATCCTAAAACTTGTTGAACTCCACACCCTTGTTTGCAACCCAAAACCTGGCTCGAACCCTAATTTGAGGTCCTAAAACTTGTTTGAAACCTTAACCCAGTCTTGAAATCCAAAATTAAAACTCCTGTAAGTTCACATTCAATACAAAGACAAGCGAGAACCATTCAAGTGTTACTCAAACATCATTTTAAGAGTTATCAAGGAGTGCTGCATGCTCACAGTACCTCGGCTTCTCCCCCGTGTCAATCTGGCAGAGGATAGAGTCGATCCACATGATTTGATCGCGGGCCAGGCCGAAGAACCTGAGCTTGTCCGTCTCGGTGGTGATCTGCAGCCGACACTCCTCGCAGGAGGTGAGCAGCTCCTTCCAGCACTGCATGACTTGGTGCTCGCTGCAGGCAATGGCTTCCGCCTTCTCGCCGGCGTACACCGTCCTCAGCTGCGCCGCACTCTCCTGCAGCTGACGCACCTGACGGACCACAACACCTTTAGAAGCCTCCCCCAGGGAGGGAATGTACATTTTCTTTTAAATCAGGGGTGGGCAAACTGTTTTAGATTTTGTACCTGCGTGACCAGCAGCTGGATGTCCTGTTCGAAGCCGTGCAGCATCCTTTGCAGCATGCTGGTGTTGGCCGTGCCACTTTGACGGCCGCGCACCTCCGGTAATCTGCGGTGTTTGTCTACAATCTGAGACAGAACCTGTAAACCACATAAGCACTAGCTCCTAGTATTCGCATCGGAAGTAATGCAAATTGGCACTATCGTAAAGCCTTTATTTAATGTATGCAAGGTATGTGTTGGTTTAAGGAAGTTAGATAAGACCTTTTAAGGCCACATAAGACCTCTCCTACACTAAATATGATAATTAGGAATGAGTGATATATGAAGTCAGTAATCCATCCATCCATCCATTTTCTTTACCACTTATCCTCACTAGGGTCACGGGCTGCTGGAGCCTATCCCAGCTATCTTCGGGGAGGAGGCAGGGTACACCCTGAACCGGTCACCAGCCAATCGCAGGGCACATAACACAAATAAACAACCATTCGCGCTCACATTCACACCTACGGGCAATTTAGAGTCTTCAATCAACCTACCCACCCAGGCACTGGGAGAACATGCAAACTCCACACAGGCGGTGCCGGGATTTGAACCCCAGTCCCCAGAACTGTGAGGCAGATGTGCTAACCAGTCGGTCACCGTGCCGGACATGAAGTCATAGCAATATTTAAAAAAAAAAAAAAAAAGTTCCAATATATTTTTTATACACAATTTCAGCATCTTAAAGACCTTTGAACAACATATCTAAGGGTTTAAGGTAAATTTAATAATTTGGACCTTAATTTAGCAAATTTAAGAGTTTTTAGTGTTAACGTTTTTAACGATTGTTTTACATTTTGTTTGGATTTTCCAAGATTAGTTTAGATTTAAAAAAAATACTTTTTAAAGACTTTTTTCGGCTTTTAAAGGTTTTTAAAGACTTCATATGATTTTTGAAGACTTTGAAAGAGTTTTTAAGAATTTTAATAAGTTAGTCGTAGAGTGTTAGTTATAGAGTGTTATAAGTTTTATAAAGACTAAGACTTTTGAGATTTACAGGAGTAACATTTGGTTTGATATATAAGACTACAGACTTTTTAGTATTTTAAGATATTTTTTAAAGACTGGTCAAAAAATTCTTGAAAGACTATATAAGATTTTTTAGAGACTTTTAAAGAAGATTAAAGACTTTCGAAGATTTGTTTAGAATTGTAAATTTTTGTCTAAAAACTTAAGACTTAAAGATTTTATTTTAAATATTTTTCTAAATACTTTTTTAAGACTAAGATTTGTAATGACTTTTTAAGACTTAAAGTTTTTATTTAAGTTTAAAGACATTTAAAGATTTTGTAAAGTCCTTGTTCTCTAAACTGAAATTGTACAGGATAAATAAAGTACAGCAAAAAAATATGTTTTAAAGGCTTTTACATACTTTTCTAAAGACTTTTAGACTATAAGATATTTTTAATACTTTTAAAGATTTCTTTAAAGACGTTTTTAAGAGTAAGACTTTTTAAACATACCCTGTGTACAATGTTTTAAGAACTTATTAAAATTCTCAGGTGTATACTCATGTATAGTCTTCTTCCTTTCATCCTTTGATGCTCACTGAACTGAGTTCTCATCTGAGGTCATCAGTGACGCTTGTTTCCTATGACTTGAATGGCGTGATGCGAAGCAGCTCAGCGAGCTCACCTCTCGGCAGTCGGCGAAGAACTTGTGCAGCTGGTGCGACGCGGCCAGCATCTGCGCCCGCGTCTCCATCAACTCCAACAGTTCAGCCCACGACTCGTTGACGCCGTCTTTCCACTCAGCGATGATGGCGGCCTCAGCGTGGCCATAGTCGATCAGCTCGTTCACCATCTGGTTGACTGCCGTCACACGTTCCTGACCCGTGCTGCCCGTCTCTGATGCGAACTCCGTGAACTTCTCCTGGAGCAACTGAAAAAAGATATTTTGGCACTCTGTTATTATGAATCTAAAGCTCCTTTTTCAATGCCTTTCTGCAGTATCAAAATCGTAACGATAACGCCGGGATTTATTCACCTGTTCCTTTTAGACAACTTACCCAGGCAGGACTTTGCTGTGTCTAAAGTGCGTTAAGAGAGTTGTTGTGGCTTGCTCGATTAAAATAAGATTAAGATTCCCGTGTTGTTTTTGCTCGGGTCTAAAACATTACAATCGCCTTACTCATTGGCAAAATTCCACCTCTGTTACGCATCTAATACTAACTCGGAAGACTGCAAATTTGTAGTTCGACGTCAAACCCCCCATTACAGCATCGGCACCTTACACACAGTGGACCAAGTCAGTAAAAGTGGGGAAAAGCCAAGCCTTACATAGTCCATGTAATTTGGCTTATTTCCTTATACACTAGCCAACAAAGTTGGTAAAATGGCAGAAATAAGCAGGCTTACATGGCCAGTGTCTAAGGGGCTAACCACAAATTTACAGCTTCTTACACAATGGCCAGTGTTGAATATTTCACCCCCTACACACTGGCCATAAGCCAGCTTTGTTCCATCTTTTTCTTGGCTCAGAAATGATCTGAATGGGGCAAACTGTAACAGCTGTGTGAATGTGTATAGTACCTTTTCGGCAATTTCTGTCTGAAAGGCATCAATAAATGAATCCCAGCTCTACCATTTACGCCTCTGAAGCAGCTGATGCTGAATCCCCAGTGTCCAAACTTACGCTGACATGCTCATAGTCCTGTCCCAGCTCAGGCGAGCTGGCCACCACCTCTTTCTGGGCAATCCACTGCTCCAGCTCGTCCACCTCACGGTTGAGCTGGTAGAGCCAGTACTGCTGCTCCAGGCGGCTCTTGCGCTCCTCCACCAGGTCCTTTAGCGACACATACAAGCGGTCCATCTGCGACTGTCGCTTGCTGATCTGCTCGCTGTGCCAGAAACAGAATATCTCATATCATTTACATCTAAGCTTCAATAATGCAATCATAAGTCATTCTCAAATTGTTCCAGAAGTCTCTGGAGACTTTCAGGTTGTCCAAAATGTCTCTGAAGACTCTTCAGTTAATCTAAAAAGTCTGAAGAGTCTCTAGTTGGTTCATCGGTTGGACTTCAAAGATTTGTCAGTTGGTCTAAAAACTATTTCAAGAATCTGTAGTTGGTTTTAAAAGTCTCTCAAGAATCATTAGTTAGCCTCAGAGTCTGTCAAGATTTTCGAGTGAATCTAAAACGTATTTTAAGATTATTTAATTGGTCTAAACTTTAGACTATAAGGGGTCTCTCAAGACTATTCAGTTAATCTAAAAACTATTAGTTGGTCTGAAGAGAATCTTGAGTTGGTCCAAAAAGTCTCAAGGGACTCTTATGGTGGTCTATAAAGTCCCTAAAGACTCTTCGGTTGGTCCAAAAGATTTTTAAATATTTTCCACTTGGTCTAAAAAGTCATTAAATAATCTCTAGTTGGCTTTGGAAGTCTCAAAGGACTCCAGTTGGTCTACAGAGTCTTTGAGGATTCTTCAGTTGGTCCAAAAAGTCTCTAAAGAATCTTAAATTGGACTAAAAAGTCTTAATAGCCTTCTCAGTTGGTCTTAAAAGACTCTTCCATTGGTCTACAAAGGCCCTAGACTTTTCAGTTGGTCTAAAATGTTTTTAAATATTCTCCACTTGGTCTAAAAATTATTTGAAGAATCTCGAGTAGGTTTTAAAAGTCTCGAAACTGTTCAGTTGGTTTTTACAGAGTTGTTAAAGATTTCCCAGTTGTTGCAAAAAATCTTTAGATTGTGATGTTTGTGGGTTCGCTAACCAGTCAGGGTGTCCCATCTCCAGCAGCTGCCGACATTGCTGAGACAGCAGGCCGATGGTCTCGGCGTAGTCCTCGATGGTCTGCTCCAGGACCAGGTGCTTCTTCAGCAGCTGCAAGGTGCTCGGCTCGTCCTGCGTGGACAAAGACGACGGTGACGAGAAAGGAAGAGCTTTTGAGGAGGCACCTCTGAACAAGCTCGCCAGGCCTCATTAGATGGGACTGTCGAGCCTTTTGGGTGATTTCCTGATTGTGTCACAAGTGGGGATATTTTGGGGATCCTAAAATACATATTTTCTTTCTCACCTTCCCTTTCTCCTCGTTCATCATGTGCAGCTCTTGCTCACCAAGCCAGGCCTCCACCTCCGCCGTGTCAAAGTAGTACTGCTGCGCCTGGTACATGGCATCCAGCACTAGCTGCCGGCGTTCCGTTTCGGCCAAGAGCAGGGCCCACAGCTGGGACAGCTGCTCATGGCCTGCCCGCACGGCATTGGCCTCTAGGCTGCGGACTGTGGCGAAGACGGCTGCACGCTCCAAGACCTCCTCCACACGGCTGAGATGGCCATGGAGCTCTCTTTGGAGCGTCTAAAAAAATAAAAATAAATAAATAAATAAATAAAATAAAAAAGGGAAAGGATGCATTCGACTGGTGGAGGGCAAAATTTGGTGCTCAAGGGCCACGTTTTATTTTTAAAAATGGACAGTTGGGTCAGGTAATTTCTAGATCCATCCATCCATTCATTTTCCATACCGCTTATCCTCACTAGTGTCGCGGGCGGGCTGGAGTCTATACCAGCTATCTTCGGGCGAGAGGCGGGGTACACCCTGAACTGGTCGCCAGCCAATCGCAGGGCACATAAAAACAAACAACCATTCGCACTCACATTCATACCAATTTAAAGTCTTCAATTAACCTACCATGCATGTTTTTGGGATGTGGGAGGAAACTGGAGTACCCGGAGAAAACCCACGCATGCACGGGGAGAACATGCCAACTCCACACAGGCGAGGCTGGATTTGCACCCCGTCCTCAGAACTGTGAGGAAGATGTGCTAACCAGCCGTCCACCGAACCGCCCATGAGTAAATGCGGTTAAAAAAAAAGAAGAAATTAAAATGTGTACGTAAAATTTGTAAAAATAGTTTAGAGCGTCTGCCTCACAGTTCTGAGGACTGGGTTCAATTGCCGGCCCCGCCTGTGTGGAGTTTGCATGTTCTCCCGGTTTGAGTCCCGCTAAACAGAGATTCCAATGGTCCCACCTGGTTCTTCTTCATGAGCTGCTGCACCGACTGCAGGGAGGAGCCATGTTCTTGACTCATGGCCAGCGGGAGACGCTCCTGCACCCACAACTGCAAGACAAAATGACACGTCGACCATGTTTGTCTAAAAATATGCATGAAGAGCCCATGATGAGCTAAATTCTTACGTCACAGTGTTATCCATCTTTTCACTACATTCATGTTGTTCATTTCTCTCCCTCTGTGCTTCTTTTCCAGCACAGATTGAAAGCGTAACAAAGCATTATAGGAGTGTGCTTCAAAAAAGCCTGAAAAAGAAGCCCATAGTGAGCGTGTGACAAAGCCTGAGAACAATGTGCTACACAAGAACCTGAAAAAGAAACACAAAGAGAAGTAACAAAGGATGGCAGCAGTTGGGTAGGCAAAAGCATGAAAAAAAGCACAGAGTTCGAGCTTGACACCAGTGATCTACACAAACCCTTGAAAAAGATGCACAGAGTGAGAGAAGTGAACAATACGATGGCAGAATAGTGGCAAGAGATTATGCAACACAGTGACATAAGCAGTTAGCCAATTCTGAGTCACAAGCAGTCTACCGTATTTTCCGCACTATAAGGCGCACTTAAAAGCCTTTAATTTTCTGAAAAATCAACGGTGCGGCTTTTAGCCCGGTGCGCCTTATGTGTGCACTGAGTTCCAAAATGTTGTGCGAGTTTGGTAAGAGCTCCACTCGATTGACTGTCGGACCATTTCCCGCCGACATAGGGACGTAATACGTACACTATGTATGCTCGTAGCGATAGCAATTAGAGAACATTACGTAAAGCTACGTACAGTACGTACGCTTACCTCCGCCACGCCTGCGGTAGGTATACTGTACTACCGGTATGCTGCAAAACAACATTTGTTTGGCTAAGGACCCCCGAAAATGGCATCAGCGAAGAGACTTGCTTACGAGGCACATTTCAAACTACAGGCTATCAGTTACACGGTTGTAAATGGGAATAGAGCAGCCGCGAGAGAATTCAAAATCAAGCACAAGAACAGCCAAGTGAAGAGTCTCTATAGTCACCATTCGACTGAAGGCAATTAAGATAGCATAAGACATGAAGATCGAAAACTTTCAAGGAGGTCCGTCTTGGTGCCTTCGTTTTATGAAAAAGCGCCATCTCACCATCCGCGCAAGGACTACCATGGCGCAGCAACCGCTGGACATTGGTGTAAACAGGGCGTTCAAAGTGAAGTTGCGAGCGACTTGGGAGTGATGGATGAGAGACGGCGAACACACCTTTACTAAGACTGGGAGGCAGCGCCGGGAGATTTACGCCACCGTAAGTGAATGGATTTTGGATGCCTGGGCGAAGGTATCTGCTTTGACTGACGGCATGATTGCAGAACAGCCACCCGGCAACGAGACTGACTCCGACAATGACGAGAGGGAACCAGCATGTTTGATGGTGAAATTGCCCAGCTGTTCAATTCAGATACAGAAGATGAGGACTTCGATGGATTTGTGACAAAAGATTGATCGAAAAAATAATGTGAGTGTATTTTTTAAATACGTAGTAGAATAAAGTTCAACCAAAGTCACTGTTTTGCTTCCATTACCTCGTTTTAGCATGCGCCGAATAATACGGTGCGCCTTATGTACAGCTTAAGTACAGAAATAGACCCCGTAATTGAGACTGCGCCTTACAATCCGGTGCGCCTTATGGTGTAGAAAATACGGTAGTTTCTTTATTGTCGCACATTGTGGACGATACTCACCATCTCATCCTCCAGGTCTCGTCCCACCTGGTGAACTTCCTTAGAGGCCAGCAGCAGGCGTCTGCGCTCCTTGAGGGGTTCAATGAGGCGCACCATGCGAGTCTCGACCGCAGCCTGTTGCTCATCGACCGTCTCCTTGGCTCGTGTCTGTTGTGGCACGGCGGCCGCCTGAGCCTGCAGCTCACCAACCTCCTGGTACCACTCCTCCATCTGACACTCCATGGTCTGAAGACATAGGCAGGGATGGAGAAGATCATAAAGGTAGGTAGGTCGGTCAGCGGGTTTGTGGGTCGGTTGGTCAATAGGTAGGTAGGTTATGGTAAGGAAGGCCAGGGTGGGGTATAGAAGAGCCAGTGTGGGGTATGGGTAGGTAAAGTAAGGTAAGGTAAGACAGGCTGGATAGGTGGTTGAGTAGGTGTGTAGGGTAGAAATGGGTAGGTAAGTAGACCAGGGTGGGCTTGGTTAGGTGGGGGGTAGATAGGTGGGAAAGATAAGTTAGGACAGGGTAGTAGAATGTAGGTAGGTGGGTAGGTAGTTGGGCTCCACAATATTTAGTTTGAGCATCGTCATCTCGATGTACGTGTGTGCAACAGTCACATTGCAGGGTCTGCTGCGATGTTGGTGTTGTGTAACATACAGTGAATCAACTGTAATATGAAAATTGACCAGCAGAGGGACCAGTTTGGACATGCTAATGAGATAAGTACCCATGTTACGGTCAATTATAACACTTCAAACGACACATGCAGCAGCCCAGAGTGTTGTATACTTATCTCCTTGTATGATAACTATGAATGAGGACACGGGAAAGAATGTACACCTGCTGCATTTCCTATTTCGCTCTTCAGAATTGAACTAGGCAGGCACGCAGCAGCTGCATTAGTGCGCAAGGTGCGTTCAATGACACTGCGTAAATGGGAGTGAATGTGTTCTTTTGTAATACTGTTGGTCATAATTACAAAAATGGATTACTAGGAAAAATATTATTTGTAGAATGCTTCAGTTAAAACAGTGTATGATCACACTGTGATAATATGGAATTTATTTTGTTTTGCAACATAGCCATCCATTTTCTGTACGGCTTATCCTCACTAGGGTTGCAGGTGTGCTGGCGCCCATCTCAACTACCGTAATTTCTTGTGTATAATGTGCACGCAAGTATAATACGCACCATAAACTAGTTAGTTTTTGGGCCGGTGAACTTAGTTAAAATATTTGAATTATGAACTATGAACTGAAGTAGTTCATTTTCCAAACGATGACCTGAACTTTGAACTAGTTCGCATAGAAAATGAACTTTCCCAACCCTGATCCTGTATTATTTCACATAGCAATATATCGCAGGTTTAAAAAAAATCGTGCAGCCCTAGTAAGGAGGTATGTGGGTAGACATGAGGTATACGATATATACCACATTGGTGGGTAGGTGTGTTAAGTAGGGTAGGATAGAGTAGGTAAGTATGTAGTTGGATAGGTAGGGTAGGATGGTTTAAGTAGGTAGATAGGTGGAGGAATAGAGTGGTAGGTGGGAAGATAGGTGGGTAAATAGGTTGGTAGGTGTGTCAGGTATGAAAGGGTAGATACTTAGGTAGGTAGTTGGGTGGGTGGATGGGTACGTGGTGAGGGTTGGGCACTACCTGTAAAATGCATGGATACGCTAGCATCAGATATTAATATATTACGTCAACGTAGTCAGAGGTTCGATTGTACATTTTTCCAAAATAAGTTAAAATGAAGAAAATGAAGGTGACGCCAGGTAAAAAAGGAGGCAAAGGACAAACCACGGTACCAACCTGCAGTTTTTTCAGCTGCCTGTTGACGGTAGCCAGGTCGTGGCCGCGGTCCACGTAGGCCAGCTGGCCCTCCATCTGGCCTAGCCTCTGGTCCAAGCTGCGGTAGCTCTGAGCCAGCAGGTCAGCCTTGTTGGCCTGGAAGAGCTGCTGGGCCTTGGCTTGCGTGGTGCTCTCCAGGTCCAGCCAGCACTCGCGGATCTCCTCCAGCTTCTGACGCACCAGCTGGCTCAGCTCAGGCTTCTCCTGTATCAGATGCTGGCCCTCCTGTGGGACCCCAATGTCAGATGTAAATGGCACTTCCTACACGTCATATGGGATCGGATTTTTAAAAACGAAAACAAAGACAACATAGATGCAGATATGTCACCACGTGCGTGTGAGTGTGTGTGTGTGTGTGTGTGTGTGTGTGTGTGAGATTGGCTAATGAAAAGGAGAGAGAGCATGGTCTTGAGGGTTTGGGGGGGAGGGGGATGGAGATAAAGTACCATTATGTTACACACATGCATCCGCGCACACGCACCAACGCAGGCAGACACGCACACACACACACCTGCTCCCTCCCATCCCCCAACCAAATGTTATTCACTATTTGTCCCCTTGTCGCCAAAAGCAAAAGGGTGATGTCATACAAGAAAAAATATGTCAAATTTTGAGAAATGTTTTCAATTCTTACTATTTTCGATAAGTAGTTCGAAAGATGGATGGATGGATAATCTAATCTTATGAGAAGAAAGAAGTATTTTTTTCATGAAAAAAGTACTATTTTCAAAAATATAGATCTCTATTAGAAAAAAAGTTGATTTTTCAAGAAGAAAAAAAGTTCTATACTTTAAAAAAAAAAGATTTGCCCCTGCCCACACTCACTCACACGCACACACACACACACACACACACACACACACACACACACACACACACACACACACACACACACACAAACAGGAAATATTGTCTATATTCCTAGTAATGTATGCCAACAGTTGTCATCCTAGTGGATTCCTTGCAAGAAAGAGGAGACGTTGTACAGAGCATGGAATGCAACAGAAGTGGTACAAGGTCTAACATGGCAGGTGATGTCAACCTTATGCTAAATATAAGGCGTTTTTCCATTACAAGTTCCAGAACGGCCTGTTTCCGCACTGCCGCGCCTATCTTGGCCTGGGATGGCCTCCGTTGCTTTTCCATTACAACTGATAACAATCAAAAGTGGGAGGATTAGGGTGGGATCAGGAAGACGGTGATGCACTTGTTTCCTGACGCACCTTCCATCTCTTGCTATATTTCATCTGCCAGTATGGACAAAAATGCCTGCACTTCCTCAGTCGACCACGAAACAAAAGCTGCTTTAAGCCTGCTGCACACTGCATGACGTTGTCGACCCCGACTGGACCGGACGCTCGTGTAGATTTGCCCATGCACATTGAGCAATTACAGAAGTGGACGCTCTGAACAGCGAGCCTATATAGGCGTTTGATTTTGTGTATTCCGTATATTGTACTTATTACATTTCTTAAACGATAAAAAGATAGATTAATAGTTACTGCTCACACTGCGCGACAGTTCAGTCGGGTTCGGCAACGCTGCTCAGTGTGCGGCAGCCTTTAGACACCATGATTATGAAAGTGACAAGTCGCTGCGCTAAAAGAAACATACATCTGTCGGCCAATCAGATGACAGTGACGTCATGGTCCTCCTCGGCCTGCCAGAACCAGGTCGGAGGAAGTTCTGAGGAACGGTGCCATTGTCAAAAAGTGTTAATGGAAAAGCGACCACACAGGGCAGAACCAGGCAGGTTGGGGGTAAAACCAGTACAATGGAAAATGGGCAGTAGAGCTGCTTCGTGAAGACAAATACACAATTCTTTAAATCAGTGGTTCTCAACTGCTGTCACCCTGGGACCCTCATTTTCCTACTGCTGCTGTTTTTTTCTGTAATAAATAAGCTCTGAAAACAAATGTACAATATATTATATTTTTAATGCTGTTTCAAATGAGTATGACGTACCACCGAAAACATAAGCTGAGCTACACTGTGTTTGTTTACGGACTAAACTAGTGGCTAGAACGGAAGGAAATAGCAGTCCCTGTCACTTCCTTAATATATTCCATGTGGGAACTTGTTACACCTCCATACTGTACGGAACAAAAATCAGAATACAGATTTTTTTTAGTATTCAGAATTTTGCTGCAGTCCGTGGCCCACCCAAAATGGGTCTGCGACCCAATTTTTGGTCCCTACCCAACAGTTGAGAATCACTGTACTTGAAATTGTTTACTGGGAATCACTACGAGTTGTCTTTCTCGTTTATTCCTTGCAAGAAAGAGGAGACGTATGGAACAAATGCACAGAATGCAGCAGCCGACATCTAAAGTCAACACTGATACTATACATATTGAGCCTCCTTATGATCACAAACATACAGTTGTTTCCTGAGAAACACCAAGTGTTGTCTTTCTAGTTTATTCCATGCAAGAAAGAGGCAATGTTGTATGGAAGCACAGACGGAATACAGTGAACAAGGCCGTCTGACAGAAGCCAACACGTACGGATCTGCGCGTCATCATGGCAGACATCTGCTAGCCTCCAAATGTCACTAGCAGCTAGCATGTCAATATTTACCCCAGAGTGTGCGAAACCTGACAGTCCTTCATTCCATATCCTGGCTCCCGATGTGGAAGCAACACCTGTGCTAAGTTTACGTTGCATTCAGCACAACAGGGCAGCAGAAACGGGTGTCAGGTGTTAAACTTCACACCCCTGTCCTGGCTTTCCGCTGTAACTTTTCACACAGCCGCCTCTGATACTACTTGGAAATATCATGACTTCATGCCCTCATTCTGTGGGCAGTGGGAAAGGAGTTCTACTATTGCAACCACCACTACTACGACTACTATTACTACTACTAATATTCAGCCGCAGATCTTACTACGACTTTTCTACCCTGTGGATATGTTATTCAATAAGCCAAGACTTTTTTTTTCTTTTTTGTCCCTGAGTGCTGCACTACGTACTCTGAGAGGAAAGTTTCGCAACGGAGTTGTTCCAAATTTACTGGCTGAGCTGAGGAAGCCGTATAGGGGTATGTAGAGCTTGTGTGAAACGAAAGGCTGAGTGGCTAGCTCGGAAGTATAGATTTGCCTTGGGTGATTAGGAGAAATGTGACGTAAATGTGAACTCACTACCAAACAAGATCAACGAAATAGCTGCGATGGTGAACAACGACAGGACCTTCAGGGAATGCAGTATCCTGTGTTTTTCTGAAACATGCAGACAGAGAACATCCTTGATGCTAACGAGTCTGTCCACCACAGCTACTACGACCACTACTACAACACGACTACTAACTACTGCGACGAGTACTACTATATCTTGCTCCTATTATCACCACCACCACTACTACTAGTACTACTAATACTATCACTATACCACCAGAACTGAAGCTACTAACAAATGCAACCACTTCTGTACCACCACCATTACTACACCCAATACTATGATGACTACAACTACTGCTACTACTGCTATCACATTACCACTACTATCACTACTCAGATAACGAGTACTACTACTACCACCATCACCACAATTACTACCACCATCACCACAATTACTACCACCACTAAGTACTACTACAAATACTAAGACTACTAGTAGTACAACCTCAGGCACCACCACTTCCACTACTACCTCTACTTCTACCACCACTGCTGCTGCTAGGAATACTAGCACACCACTCCTTCTACTATCACCACTACTAACTACTTCAGCCCCTACTATTACCACCGCTTTTATGACTACTACTATGGCTTTTACTGCTACTACTATCACTACCACTACTACTACTACGACTACTACTCCTACTACTCTTCCTCCTCCTCCTACTACTACTATTACTACGACCACCACTGCTACCACTAACACCACAACAACTACAATTATAATAACATTTTGAGTTCATTTGTCTGGAGCCCATTTGGGGAGCAATCTCATTGGGCCTGAACTAACTGCACCCTCTGCTAGTTACTGCACAATGTGATCCCAGTAAAATTACTAGTCGTTAAAATATATATAACATAACGTAGTTATTGTGCACATCCCTACGTCCTAAGTGGACAATGGACTCTCAGTGACTCTCTTGTCTGTCGAGGCATCACTTGTTTACCGCGCTGTGCTGCCTTCAAAGCATCCTTGTGTGCGTCTTCAGTGAGGACAGAAATAGCTCCACTGGTTCTCAAAAGAGATGCAACCAGCAAAGCGAAAAACCTTAGTCAGGATCCACGTGAAGACGGCGGTGCTTTCATTACGATGCTGTTCTTCTCTGTGACTCAAGAGCTCTTATAACAATTATTCACACTCAAGGCAAAGACTGAATATTTCCTATTATTTGACTTTAAATATGATCACGACATTTGATTTTAAGTCATGGTTATTGTGCCGGTTGTTCTCTCTTTCTGCACTCCCAGCGGGGGAGTTGAGTTTCAGCCCTGCCTATTCGCACACTGCAGAGGAAGTGTGATGCGGCGCAAAAGTAAGCGCACGCATGACCTCGTTTCAGTTTCCAGCGAGCGCCTAGCGGCCGAGCAGTAGCAGGTTTGATTCCCAGAGCATTAGGCCCGAGCTCTGGAGAGTGGTTCAAGAGATGCACAACATTTAGCAAAAAAGGGATGCAAACGGCAATCCACCTGATGTAGCATTAGCATCAGTCAGCATCAAATGATCAAAAATCTCAATTTTGATTATTGCTGTTTGCAGTACTATGCCAAATTAGCTGAGATGATACATGACATGTTTCTTGCTGCTCAGAATGAGGATATAATGATGACTGTGGAAGGCGGTGACAAAGATAATGAAAGTGCAATCAGGTAGATGAATGCCAGTAAAGGCCATTTACAAGTTACCCCAAAATAGCCCTGTCAGTGCATGATATGCTGCTTGCTGCAAGGAATTAGCAAAACCAGGATAGATTTTTAACTAAATAACTCAGAACGACAGCAAAAAATACAATGAAATCGCAAGAAGATGAAAGGCTGTTTGTCTTAGACCACATTTAGGGTAAGCAGCATATTGCTGCCTTGCTTGCTTGTTATAAGCATATTATAATACATGTGGAAAGCAATGATAACCACAGTGGGACTACAAGTAGCTGATGAAAGGCTAGTATCACTAGTATTGATTTTGAATGAAAATTAGGTATAGAAGAAACCAAAAGCAAAAAGGTAGATAAAGGCTGTTTGCAGTATTATGCTGAAGTAGCCCAGACTGTGCATGATATGCTGCTAGCAACAAGAAACTCCAGATAGCTTGTCTGGATTTTGAACTAAAGTACCGGTAAGTGTGGAAGATGGCATACAAAGAAAGCAGAAGACGAAAGACTGTTTTAAAAAAATAGCCATGACCTGTGCAAGACATGCTGCTAGGAATGAGGAAAATTAGGACAGATACATTTTGAATGAAAGTGTTGGTGAGCGGCTTCAAACATAAAGTAAGCAAAAAGAAGGCAAAAGGCTGTTTGGAGTATTATGCTGAAATAACCCAGATTGTGCATGATGAATACAATGATGAGATTGTCAGGATAGATTTTTAACTATGAAGAGTGTCGCACGATGGCAACCAATACAATGAAAGTACAAGAAGACAAAAGGCAGTTCACAGTATTATTTTAATATCAGACCGTGTATGATAGACTGCTTGCTGCTAAAAATAATAAACCAATGTTAGCTTGTCAAGAATGATTTGAAATAAAATAAAATGTGGAAGACCATGACATCAGTGTAAGAAAAAGAAGAAAGGCTGTTCACAGTATTAAGCCAAAATATCCCAAAACATGCATGATATGCTGCGAGGAACAAGAAAATCATAACAGATTGTTGGGATTGATTTAGAACTAAAACTACACTGACTAAACCAGAGTCCTCTGCAAGAAGATACAATACAATTTGTTGTATAATGCTGAAATATCCCAGACAGTGTATGATATGCTGCTTGTAATGTTAAAATAATGATAGACTGTCAGGATAGCTTTTGAATTAAAAAAAAAAAGGCTGACACTGCATGATAAGCTGCTTGGAGCAAGGAATGAGTAGAGTCAGGATAGATTTTTGGGATTGCTTTTGAGCTAAAATAAATGTGAAAGACATCACTGACAATGTAACAGATGAATCAGTTCACAGTAATATGACAAAATAACCTAGACAATGCATGATATGTTGCTTGCAATGAATGAGGATTTCAGTAGAGGTTGTCGTAATAGATTTACTTACCCTCTCGATCTTGTCCAGCCACTCTTTATTCTGTGCCAGCTCGGCCATAAAGGCCTGGTGCTTGAGCCATTTCTTATGAAGCTTCTGCGTGTCGTCACGGTTTCCG
Organism: Phycodurus eques; assembly: GCF_024500275.1. Taxonomy (NCBI): domain Eukaryota; kingdom Metazoa; phylum Chordata; class Actinopteri; order Syngnathiformes; family Syngnathidae; genus Phycodurus; species Phycodurus eques. The sequence goes on from NC_084531.1 coordinate 17,909,794, forward strand.
TCCCTCGCCATCAGCATTTTCTCGCTCACCCAGTCGCCCAGCTGAGGACAAGGAGGAATGTTATTTATTGAATTGTACCGACTGTTCAATTAAAACAACGAACACTTAATGTTGGCGTAATCATGTCGATATAGTGCTACACGGAGGCGTTAACTCGGCGGAAGTTCCGCATCTACACACATTCAGCCAATCAAAATGCGAACAGCAGCCGTCACATTATGAATGAAGAAGGAAGGAGGTGCACTATCGCCCTAAACAAAGGGCTAAACATTCAGAATGGCACTCAAGATAAATAGGGAACTGCAAAAAGATAGTATTAAGAAGCACTTTTCATAGATGAACAGAAATTATCTGTGCGTTGTGCAACCCTCATTGACTGTGCGTCACCCAATGCAACTTAAAAGGTAGGCACTCTCTGTACCTTTGCTATTGATTTTTGCTCTTTATTAGCCTGAAAAAAATGAAAGTGCTCGCTGGTGATAGTGTGAGCGAGGCAATAAAAAAATTATCAAAAGAAATGTGCAGCAAATTGGCCAACAAAGCAATTAATCTTAATGTGACAGCCCATTTTCAGATTTTTTTTCTGAACAGAAAAAGAAACGTTTCCCTGGATCGGTTTGTTGTGCCAAAATTAACCAATGAATTAGAAAAGAAACAGACAAAAGAAAAAAACAGCGAATCAGGATTCCCCGCGTTATTATGGACGAAGGCTCTTCTTCAATGAGCTGTAGTCCTGCTCCCCTTTCCCATCCTTAAAGTTAATGAGTAATAAACTGTTATCATATTTATTTAGTGTTTTCACTTATTTCTATATTACACTATATTTATTTTTTTAACCACACATTGATAAAAAAAGGTAAGTATAATTTAATTTTGGGGCTCCATTCATTTTAATGGGAAACATGACCTTGGGTTAAGAACGTTTCGGTTCCAAACAGGGTCACGGAACCACTTAAGTTCGCAACCCGAGGTTCCACTGTGTTTGAAATTTAGGAGTTATGTTGTCAGTAGTTACAGAATAAAACAAAAATCCATCCATCCATCATTTTCTGAGCCGCTTATCCTCACAAGGGTCACGGGCGTGCTGGAGCCTATCCCAGCTATCATCGGGCAGGAGGCGGGGTACATCCTGAACTGGTTGCCAGCCAATCGCAGGGCACACAAAAACAAACAACCATTTACACTCACGTTCACACCTAGGGGCAATTTAGAGACTTCAATTAACCTACCATGCATCTTTTTGGGATGTGGGAGGAAACAGCAGTCCCCGGAGAAAACCCACGCAGGTACGGGGAGAACATGCAAACTCCACACGGGCAAGGCCGGATTTGAAGTCCTCAGAACTACGGGGGAAATGTGCTAACTAGTCATCCACTGTGCCGCCCACTCCTCAAACCATTTATTCACACACACAGGCGGGGCCGGGGATTGAACCCCGGTCCTCAGAACTGTGAGGCAGATGCTCTAACCAGTCGTCCACCATGCCGCCTAAAACAAAAATGTTCAGTTTATTTAAAGATATACCTTTAAAAAGCCAATTCAGAGAAACTGATAAATTGGTGGTTGTCTCTTTAAAAAATAATAAGCAAAAACAAAAATGAATAATAATTTATCAATAATTGACCAATAATTTATTTTTTAAAATGCACATCCCTAACAAACAAAAAAATATATATGATAGAATATATATGCTATGATAGAATATATATGCTACTAATAATAACACAAAAATATAAGTATAAAAGTTGACCATTAACTGATCAAGGGCATTTTTGGCATTTTTAAGAACACTCCTCTCTTACACATAAAAATAAAAGAATAAAGCAAAAACTCAATTGTTATCTAACAAAATCAATATAACTGATCTAAACCTTTTTTCAGACAGCGACTCCCTAACACATGCAAGTTTAGAAGACACACGCAAACACACACCATGTTTTCATAAGTCACTTCTCCGACACTGGCAAACACAAACACGCACGCACGCACGCACAAACACACACCACAACACAACACACACACACACAAATGCACACACATAAACAACACACACACACACACACACACAAATGCACACACATAAACCGCAGTAGCAGATAGGGACAAGGTCATACACTCACACACATTCATGTATGGAGTTACCCAGCACACACATGTCGAATGAGCAAGAATTCCCACTTCTGTACACATACACACACGCACACACAGCATCATGGTCTCCCGGCAACAACATCCTCACAGCCGCATGCAGCATCGCCGTCAACTAAAACTGGCTTTTACCGGCGATGCTCCTTCGCGGGAACGGCCCAAGGAGAATGAAGAGAAGGAGGAGGAGGAAGAGGAGGGGGGGCGGGGGTCCATCATCAGGGTCCGCATCCGAGCACGTGCACAGGAAGCATAGATAAAAAAAAAAAAAAAAAAAACTCATCCTCCACCTCCCCCCCTTTTTCCAAAACAATAAAATGGCAGACAGCCCGAGATGATGCACTGGCGCCTCCCACCTTCATTGAGGGAGCTGGTGGGGAGGGAAGGGAGGAGGGCGGAGGCCTTACTGGACACGGCTGATAATGGAGGGGGTGCAATCTCTGTGTGTGTTTTCTTTAAAATGGACACACACACACACACACACTTATACACAACCCCACCCCCACCTCTGCAGTTGGCCGCCCCACTGCAGTCGCACAGCACGAGGGGGAAATCGGACAACAGCTCGTCAACAACGAGCCGAGATGCTTATCCATACCGTGCACCGGCAGGGGGTCATTCTGGGTCTTTTTTTTTTTTTTTTCCCCAGAAGCACCCCTTGTAAACCGCATTGCCACTTGAGGTTCTATGGACTTTCATTTCTTGGTACTTGTAGTTCCCAGGATTAACGTATTATATACACCTCTAATTAATCATACTGTATTTAATGTAGACACCTCTAATGTACCATATTTACATCCTGCAGTATTTAATGTCTATCCACCTCTTGTGTACCAGATTTAAATAATATTAATGTATGTGGGCCATTTGACTGAATCTGTGCCATTTGCTTGTTGTAACTCTAAAAATAAATGTAAATTTCTGTCTTTTTTTCCCCCAACTCTAAATCTGATAACAACCACATTGAACTACTCAAAATGTGTATTGGCCTATCTCAGACTACTTTATTTTTTGGGGCAATGTTTTATAGTACTGAAACTCCTGATTTGAGTAAAAGGAGTGAGTTCTTAGTATAGAATTAGCAAATACATAATACACATTTATGATAATAGCCTGCTGACACGAAGCACATTACAGTGATTTAACAAAAAAATAAAACATTTACAGATAAACAAATGACATAAAAAAAAAATTTAGGTAACAGGACTGCGCCGAGATTTTAATCCTCCAATCATAGTTGAAATATCATCCAATATCCATAAAACTAAATAAGTGAACTTACTTTTGGCCTTCCCATGGCCTGCATTGGATTTAAATGATGGTACTTCCTGTGGCTCGCTTGACTTGTGGAATATTCAAAATTTTATGATAATAGCCAATCAATCAATCAATTTGATTGAAATCAATCAATCAATTTGATTGAAATCAATATCAATTTATGATAATAGCCTGCTGACACGAAGCACATTACAGTGATTTAACAAAAAAATAAAACATTTACAGATAAACAAATGACATAAAAAAAAATTTTAGGTAACAGGACTGCGCCGAGATTTTAATCCTCCAATCATAGTTGAAATATCATCCAATATCCATAAAACTAAATAAGTGAACTTACTTTTGGCCTTCCCATGGCCTGCATTGGATTTAAATGATGGTACTTCCTGTGGCTCGCTTGACTTGTGGAATATTCAAAATTTTTCAGAGGGGTTAATTTGCTGGGGTAAGAGGACTGAAGTAAAACCCAGGGACATGACTGAAGCCAATTAATTCAAACTAAACTTTTTCATTTTTTCAAAAGAAAAGAAACATTAAAATATAGTTGGGATAAGAAGCAACACAAATATGTAAAAAGTCTAACTTTTCGAAAGGACTTTAAAGGTCCCCTTCCATCAAAATTCAATTTGTTCTACTTTGTTATGCATAACAGGTTAAGATGTGACCTGGTTTAAACATGACATCTATGGGGTTTGTCGATTGAGTGCAAAAGACAATAAACGCATAAGGCTTGCAAAACGACCGGGTCAGATTTTCGTGTATTTGAAACGTCAAAAGTTAACTCATTACTGAAGTACCTGCCCACTTCGTGGTTGCTACACGCACACTTATTTCGAGAATAATTGCTGTGTGACAACGCAGCTACGTCTTGTGCAAAGCTTATACTTTGTGTCACCTGCCGAACTTAGAGGAGTTGAGGAATAAATGGCTTCAATTTATTGTGAGAGAAATTCCAAAGCATTTCAGAACCAGAATTGTGCTGTGTTCGGGCCTGTTTCGTGAAGGATGGCTTCATAAAATAAGATTTCACACACTGTTGGAATTAGATTTCCGGGCTTGGAGCTGGGCAGCCGCCACAAGCCATGAAAATACAGTATAAAAAAGCATACGTGTTTCATGACGACACTTAATATTTAAAATGTTTAATGTAACTGCGGTCATTGTCGCTAAAATGTGCGCGACAAATGATCGCTGCAAGCCAATGATGTTATAGTGATTGAATGGGACTCACTTTCAAATATCCTCCCCTCTTTTACTTCACCCACGTGACCCGTCCCCTCCTCTGTGGGGTTGTGAGTAGTGGGCAAACAATCCAACACTTAGTAAGTTTTGCTTCACGATAATAGTAAGATCCCACATTGAATGATGACAAATGCGAGGTCGCTATGAATGCTTGGCCCAGCTACTGACAGATCTCCAATGGCCAATTAGAGTGAAGTTGTTTTCCATATTTACATTGAGAAGATAAGCGATCCAATCAGAGCAAAGCTTATTTACAGGTCGCATATTAATGAGAAATCCGTCTGTCTTAACTGTCAGATGAAAGAGACCAACTTGAATAGCTTGAAAAAGGACTTTCTGGGCATTTTCAACCCAAATTATTCTGCAAACTCCCAAAAAAAAAAAAAAAAAAAAAAAAGACATCAAAGATTATATACAAAAAAACATTGATGGAAGGGGAGCTTGAATAATTATATTGTGAAGTCTAATTTTAAGGAGAGGGGACAGGAAACAGGCTACTTTTCCACTGTTAATACATTAATCTTTTATATTGTATTAATTAAATATGCAACTGAATCAATGTGTAGGACGTTTTGCTTATTAAAAAATTTACTTTACAGTTAATTTTATTGTGCATCTATAAGTTTTATTTCATTGGGACACAAAGGACATTGATTAGGTAAAATGGCCCATGAACGTAACCTTGTTGTGATTTTATGTTCTGTAAACCTCTAATATAGCATATTGACATCCTATTTAATGTATGCAGCGAATTTACATCCATTTGTTTTCTATACACCTCTAATGTACCATGTTTATATCATATTTAATGTCTATGTAGCATATTTGCATCTTATTTTATGTCTCTTCACCTCTAATGTGGCATATTTACACCACATTTAATGGTGGGAATCTTGAATTAACAATTAAACATGTCTCTCTCAATTCACATTTCTTGTATTTTCTTGAAGCTCTTGTCCTCTATATATATTCTACCATACTGTATAATACTGTATATTTATAGAGAATGAAGTCCAGTCCTCTTCATGTGGTAAATTAATGATGAGGAGCCTTACTCATGAATAATTAAGCAGAGCCAAATACAAAGTTGCACAATGTAAACCAGCTTTGGGGTCCAGAAATGGAAGATGCTCCAAGATCATTGTTGTTTTTGAAGTTAGTATTTTCTTTCTGCTCTGCATCAGTTGAAAAGCCAAGGGTATCCGAACCCGTCACAACAAACCACATGACGTTGCTTTCATTTCTGATTAGTTGCAGAAATGTAAACGGGAATAAAAACAACATGAAAGTAAATCTAGAAGGATTAAAAACACCACCAAATAGACAAGTATGCTTTCACACTAGCACCTTTTAATTGGTTTTAATGGAAACTGAAAATTGACTTTTTGTGGACAAAATAATTTGAGTTGGGTTTTCTGTGACTGTTGTGGTGCATTTGTATTCATCTTTTTGTGGACAAAATACTTTATTTCCGATCTGATGAGACTGATGTGATACATATAAGGCCAATATTTTCTGAACAGATGACTTTGATATGGATCTTCTGTGATTGGCGTGGTATATAGAGTGGGTACGGAAAGTTTTCAGACCCCCTTAAATTTTTCACTCTGATATATTGCAGCCATTTGTTAAAATAATTTAAATTCATTTTTTCCCTCATTAATGTACACACAGCACCCCGTATGGACAGGAAAAAAACTTAATTGTTGAAATCTTTGCAGCTTTATTAAAAAAGAAAAACTGAAATATCACACAGCCATAAGTATTCAGACCCTTTGCTGCGACACTCATATATTTATCTCGGGTGCTGTCCATTTCTTCTGATCATCCTTAAAATGGTTCTACACCTTCATTGGAGTCCAGCTGTGTTTGATTATACTGAATGGAGTTTGCATGTTCTCCCTGTGCCTGTGTGGGTTTTCTCCGGGCACTCCGGTTTCCTCCCACATCCCAAAAACATGCATGGGAGGTTAATTGACAACTCTAAATTGCCCGTAGGTGTGAATGTGAGTGCAAATGGTTGTTTGTTTGTATGTGCTCTGCGATTGGCTGGCAACCAGCTCAGGGTTAGATTCTCTGGTCTGATGAGACCAAGATAGAAATTGTTGGCCTTAATTCTAAGTGGCATGTGTGGAGAAAACCAGGCACTGCTAAATGATTTTAGCAAATGGCTGCAATATAAAAAAGAGTGAAAAATTTAAGGGGGTCTGAATACTTTCCGTACCCACTGTATAAGTCTAACTTTTTATGAACAAAGGGCTTTTTGCTTTTGTAACTGGTGTGGGGCTAAGCCTTATTTTTTTATGTTATAATAGATATTTTAATTGCTGTCTTTCCTGTATTGTTTCAAAAACCTGAATAAAATTACAAAATAAAAATCATTTGAAAGCAAATTTTTGTGAACAACAGACTTTGGGATATTCTGTGACTGACATGTTCTTTTGAGTCCAACTCTTTGTGAATAAAGGACTGTGATTTGGATCTTGTGTGACTAGCATGGTACATTTGAGTCAAACCTTTTGTAACCAAAGGACTTTGATTTGTATCTGATCTGCTAGCTTGGCATCATCATTAAAATGGTAACACAGTTTGTGACATCAAATTTTTACACGGTTGGAATTTTTACTGTGTGAACAAAACAGACATTGTTTACGAACTCATCGACCAAATGGGACCAGAGAAAAGGTTCAAAACAAATCAAGCGTGGTCTTTAATTTACTCACCTCGTGACAGTCCTGGAGGAACCTCTGGAGAGCCCATTGGTCGTTGAGTTTTTCCAACCACTGCTGGGCCTGCTCCCGGTTCTGGTTGCCCCTGAACGCAACACACAAGAATATCACTGTAACACAATTACTGTAGTGCTAAACTTTTTATCTTTCAATGGAGACAATGTAACGCGTCCTCGTTACTATAATATTACCACAATTATTGACAGAAGTGCAGGATTTGGAGAAAACCACACCCAAAGTTTAGCTATTGGACATTCTGACCAATTAAAAATAGAAATTGTGGCATCAATACTGCAAGTGCATCTTCATTAGAATTGTTAAGTTAATTCACGTTAAAGTAATGGCGAATACATACGGTACATCATCCTTTATATGGCGCGAATAGGAACACAAACCACCCCACACCCCCTCACCCCCACCTCACAACCCACTAAGACCTGCCCCCACTGCATAGACACTCGCGCGCACACACACACACACACACACAAATATACACACATGGGCGTACGTTCACAATCAGATTTCATGGGCAGGTGTCAGTTGTGTTCTGGCTGCTAATGCTCATTGTTATATTCTGGCTATAGAAGCGCGACAGCTGCACGCACTAGTCTGAACACAAACCATATGGAGGACATGGCATACACAGTACAAATGTAGACAGAAGTATTAGTACTAGGTCATTTGTAAATGAGGGATTAAAAAAAAGTAAAAAATTTTTAAAATATGTAAAAAGAGTTAACATTTTAGTTTAACAATACATTACAATGATAATTCATTCAACTTTGAAAATTGTATTATTAAATAATTTGATTACAATTTACCTATTATTTAATAAAATAATTTAAAAAGTGGGTCGATATCACTAGAAAGCGCCTTTGGTGTCCTCGTCAGAATCACTTAAATAATAATAATAATTTAAATGAAGCAGAGTGATTAAATGCTGAGGTCTTATTATAAGTGGCCAAACATTTGCACACATACCATTACAATGATAAGTCTGTTAAAATGTGATTCCTTCTTTTTATATCATAATTTTTTAATTGGCTAATATTTTGGCAAGTCTCATACATTGGTCTGCTAACAACAGTGTGTGTAATAAGTGGTATAATTATACTAAATCAACATTTGTTAAATGGTTTTATTGTCCACCACAACTTATTTGATAAAATGAGTCATTTTGATCATGTACGTTCAATTTCCATTATCATATTAAAATTTGCATGTGTCCTTGAAATTGCTGTCCACCCTGTCATTATGCAGTAATTCCCCCTTAAGAAACTCTCTGATATGTTCAGTGACATCAAGACCAGCATTTTTTCTTTTATTTAATGAAGGCTGAAACAGTGGATGATTGCAGAATAAATATTTACACTTATGTCATCATACTGTGTGTGTGTTGGATGTTGTCAAGCTTAAAATGTCCACTCTGTCATAGTGAAATATCAATTGATATAAAAAAATAAATAAAATCAGAAATTCAATACAGATTTGTTAAACAGTGCACAGTCAGCTTGTTAACTGTATCATGTTGCTAAGTGAAGGGCCACCTTGTGCTGAATAAATGCTAAAATTAGCGAGAAATGTCCACCCTGTCGGCAAGCTCACATATTTTGCTGTTTTCATGTACATTGTCTGCTTGAAATTATTTAACTAAAAAGAAAAGTATGGGAGCTTGAACAATTTGGTTTTCTAACAGCATATTATCTACTTAATATAATGAATTGGAATAGGTTAAATGGAAATGTACAAGTTTTTGGCCGTGAAATGGGGAAGTCACAAAGGGATCAAACAGTGATTTTGTCTCAAATATTAAATGTATATAATGTATTTTTTATTGAATTATTTACCAAAAAAAAACTTCTTTAATGATGAATACATTTATAAAGACATGTAAAATTAGTAAATATGTTTAAAATAGTTGATTTTAGTAATTTTTAATTGAATAATTTATAATTAATTCAGGCGGCACGGTGGACGACTGGTTAGAGCGTCAGCCTCACAGTTCTGAGGACTGGGGTTCAATCCCCGGCCCCGCCTGTGTGGAGTTTGCATGTTCTCCCCGTGCCTGTGTGGGTTTTCTCCGGGCACGCCGGTTTCCTCCCACATCCCAAAAAGATGCATTATTTGGAGACTCTGAATTGCCTGTAGGTGTGAATGTGAGTGCGAGTGGTTGTTTGTTTGTATGTGCCCTGCGATTGGCTGGCAACCAGTTCAGGGTGTACCCCGCCTCCTGCCCGATGACAGCTGGGATAGGTTCCAGCACGCCCGTGACCCTAGTGAGGAGAAGCGGCTCAGAAAATGGATGGATGGATAATTAATTCAATATGAGGTAGGGGTTTCGCATCAGCGCGCCGGCCTTCCTGTGGGGAGTTTGCATGCTCTCCCCGTGATTGTGTGGTTTTTCTCCGGGTAATCCTATGTTCCAAAAAGATGCATGTTAAGTTAACTGAATACTTTCAATTATCTTTAGATGTGAAAGTGAGTGTACAAGGTTGTTTGTATATTCTCTATGTGCCCTGCTATTGGCTGGCGACCAATTCAAGGTGTACACCGCCTCTCGCCTGAAGATAGCTGGGATTGGCTCCAGCACGCCCGCGACCCTAGTGAGGAAAAGCGGTACAGAAAATAGAAGGATTGACAGTTCAGGGTGTGCCCCGCCTCTCGCCCAGAGTCAGCTGAGATAGGCTCCAGCACGCCCGCGACCCTAGTGTGGATAAGCGGTACGGAAAATGGATGGATGGAAGTTTAGGGTTGGCTACCTGTTGGCAAGTGTGTCTACACGCTGTCGTATGCGCTCCGAGTAGATGTTGTTCTGGCTGATGAGGCTCTCTCCGGCCTCAATGACAGCCTTGATGCGGTGCAGGTTGAGCTCCATGGTGGTGGTGAAGTCCTTGTGCTTCTTCACCGCGGCCTCCACCGTCTCCACCGTGGTGGGAAGCTCCACGTGGGCCAGCGCAGACTCCTTTGGGACACACAGATAATGCTTTTTGTAAACAGGTAGCTTTAATTGGGACCTTCCGTGACTGTTGCAGTATATTTGAGTCCAATGTTTTGGGAACAAATGAGTTTGAGTTTGGATCTTCTGCCACTGGTATGGTACATTTGAGTCCAATTTTGTGTGAACAAGGGACTTTGACTATGGTGCATTTGAATCCATTTTTTTGTGAACAAAGGGCTTTGATTTTGGTGCATTTGAGTCCAACATATTGTAAACAAATTAATTTGGATCATGTGCGACTGCTGTAGTGTATTTAAGTCATTTTTCTCTGTGAACACCCAACATTTCAATGTTCTGTAACTGGTGTCAATTTTAATCCAAATTTTTGTTGAATTCTAATTCTAATATGGAGAGCTGATTTGAATGCTCTGTGACTAATGCAGTGCATTTGTGTCCATCTTTTTGTGAACAAATGTATTTTGTGTTGTGGGACATTTGAGTCAAACCTTTGGTAAACAAATGACTTTGGGATCGTCTGTCATTGGTGTGGTGTATTTGAGTCCATCTTTTTGCGAACAAATTACTCTGATTTGTATGTTCTGTGATGAGTGTTATATTTGTGAACAAAAGACTTTGATTGGGATCTTCTGTGACTGCTGTGGTGCACGAGTCCAACATTTTGTAAAAAATTCTTTTGGGATCATCTGTGACGAATGTGTTGCATTTGAGGCCAACTGTTTGTGAACAACAGACTTTGATTGGTGTCAAAGTCAACTTTTTCAGAAAAGAGGACCTCCAACTTCTGTGCTTCGTTTAGTACACTACAGTCAACCATTTTATTAACAAACGACTTACACAGGATTTTCTGTGGCTGGTGAGGCCAACTTTTTGTGAACAACTGACTTTGACTGGGATCTTGCATGCCTGGTGAGGTGCATTTGAATCCAACTTTTTATGAACAAAGAAAATTTATTTTTATCTTGTGTGACTGCTGTAATGCATTTTTAATCCAACTTTTTGTGAACAAAGGGCTTCCTCACCTGGTTGTTGATGAAGGACTCAGCCTGTTTGACGTCACGCAGGAACAAGTGGAAGATGTGCGCCTGTACCAGGACCTCGCGCCGACTCTCCCACATCTCCAGCAGCTTGTTCCAGCCCACGTCCAGCTTCTGCAGCCACTGCTGCAGGGCGGCCTGCGGAAGAGGCGCCTCCTCTGACTCCAGAAGCTCGTTCATGGCCTGCAGACGCTCATAGTCCTCCTCGTATCTGTGGAGGACAAATGAAGTTAACGTTTTGTGAACAAATGACTTTGATTTGGGATCTTCTTTTACTATCATGGTGCATATGAGTCTAACTTTATTGTAAACAAAGGACTTCGATTGTTGTGCATTTGAGTTCCACTTAATGTGAAAAAAGGGCTTTGCTTGGGCTGTTGTGTGATTGATGTGGTGCGTTTGAATCCAACTTTTTGTGAACAAGGGACTTTGATTTGGATGCTCTGTGGCTGGTGTGGTGTATCTGAATCCAATTTATTAAGAACTTTCAGTGTTGTAAATTTGTGTCAAACTTTGTGAACAAATGACTGATTGTGGTGGATTTGAGTACAACTTTTTGTGAACCAAGTATTTTGAGTGTGGCGCATTTGTGCCAACAATTTGTGAACCAAAGACTGATTGTGGTATATTTGAGTTCAACTTTTTGTGACCAAATTACTGATTCAGAACTCCTGAAGCTGGTGCAGTGAATCTGAGTTCAGGTTTTTGTGAAGAAAGGACTTTGTTTATGGTGCATCGTGTCAAATTTTTGTGAACAGAAGACTTTCATTGACGTGCATTTAAGTCAAACTTCTTGTAAACAAATTATTTTGATTGTGGAACATTTGAGTCCACCTTTTTGTGGAAAATGACTGATTTGGCTCTTGTGGAGACTGGTGTGGTACATTTAAATCCAACTTTTTGTTTACAAAGGATTGTGGTCCAACTCGGAGGTACAGACCGTCCAATCTCCTCCTTGAGTGCGGCATGTTTGTTGATGAGTCTCTCGGCTTCCTCCAGGTCATTGGGCAACTGATCCGAGGTGGCAACTGTCTGCGTTTGGACCAGCCAGGTCAGGAACAGGTCCAGGTCCTGAAGAGATGTCAGGACACAGGAATTCTATTGTTTTCTAATGCAGAATTTCTGATACAGTGGTAGTGTAGTCTTGAATCCCACCTAGCTTGAACAAGTGTGTCGTTGACTATTTTTTGACTCTGTGGATTATTACTAGCATTGTGTTTATTTCTATTGTGCAAGCTTGCGGTTAGAAATAAAAAACTAGCGAGGAACAATCGCATCACAGTCACCTATTTACATTTACAACTATTTACATATCTCCATTGACTGAGTGTGCTGTATCCTTTGTTTTTACTCTGTGGATTATTTCCAGTCATCACTTTAATTTTTATTGTGCAAGGTGGTGGTTATCATTAATAAGTTGGAAGGAACGATTGCATTAATCATATGACGCATAAATTGTGTGCATTTGTGACTAAGTTTTACTGTGTGCATTAATTTGAGTCTGTTGTGTTTATTTATGTCCTGAAAGTTGGAAAGTATAATGAATAAATGGTTTGAGCAGTGGGCGGCACAGTGGACGACTGGTTAGCACATCTCCCTCGCAGGTCTGAGGACTTCAAATCCGGCCTTGCCCGTGTGGAGTTTGCATGTTCTCCCTGTGCCTGTATGGGTTTTCTCCGGGTGCTCCGGTTTCCTCCCACATTCCAAAAACATGCATGGTAAGTTAATTGAAGACTCTAAGTGTCCATAGATGTGAATGTGAGTCTAAATGACTGTCTATATGTGCCCTGCGATTGGCTGGCGAACAGTTCGGGTTGTACGGCACCACTTGCCCGGAGTTAGCTGCGATAGGTGCCAGCACATCCGCGACCCTAGTGAGGATAAGCGGTATGGAGAATGGATGGATGGGTTTGAGGAGCGATCGTATTAAAAACTGTGTATATCAAACAAATTGTGTTTGTGACTGCATGTGACCACCAGGCCTTGGATTTTTTTTTTTTTTTTACTCTTTGTATTATTCTGAGTAGTTGAATTTATATCTTTTGTGCAAGGTGGTGGTTATCAGGATTATGACATTACATAAATGGTATGATACGCTGCTGTGTACATCTGCCTGTGCATGACTGAGTGTGCCACAGTCTATTTTTAGACTGGAGATTATTTCAAGACATGTTCATTTCCACTGTGCATGGTGGTGGTTATTATGAATAACTGGCAAGAGGAGCAGTCGCAATAATCAAATAACACAAATGTGCCCGTGCGTGTCATTAACTATTTTTTTATTTAGTAGATTATTCTGGGCGGCACAATGATCGACTGGTTAGCGCATCTGCCTCAAAGTTCTGAGGACCGGGGTTCAAATCCCGGCCTCGCCTGTGTGGAGTTTGCATGTGCTCCTTGTGCCTGCGTGGGTTTTCTCCGGGAACTCCGGTTTCCTCCCATATCCCAAAAACATACATGGTAGGTTAAGTGAATACTCTAAATTCCCCATAGGTGTGAATGGTTTGTTTATGTGTGCCCTGCGATTGGCTAGCGACCAGTCCAGGGTGTACCCCGCCTCTCACTCGAAGATAGCTGGGATAGGCTCCAGCACACCCGCAACCCTTGTGAGGATAAGCGGTACAGAAAATGGATGGATGGAGAGATTATTCGAAGTCATTGTGCTTATTTCTAGTGTGCAAGGTCCTGGTTTGCGGGTATAAACAGTTTAATTATATGACACACTTTGTGCACTCATGCATGCAAGCGACCAAGCATGAGGCAAACTCTTTTTTACTTTGTGGATTATTTCGAGTCATTTGGGTGAAGTGTACCAAACTTGAGTATGCATCAGAGCACTCACACAAACAAAACAAACTGGACTTTAGGTGTCAAATGGTCTCAGGCATAAATATCCTTGTTGAGAACGCCCTTAACTCCTTCACTGCCAGCCTTCCCAGTTAACATGGATATTTGACTCATAAAGCCGTCAGTGGCAGTGAATGTGTTAATTAGGTTGGGGTTACTCAAATCATTAAAACAGATCATCTGTTTTAATGCTTTGAGTAACTGGTAGTGAACTCGCGTGAGCGCCACCTGCTCACCTGGATGAAGTTTTGCAGCCTACTGGCCACCATCAGAGAGTCCTCACAGCCCTGCAAGGTGTGTTTAAGTTCCTCCCACTCCACACTGATGCTGTCAAAGGGAAGCAGGACCTCCGTGGCCCGACTGGCATGGACAGTGGCAAGGTGCTCCGCTTCCTCCTGCATCAGCAAATACAAAACCTCAACATTGCTGCCTTTTCGTCCCTGTCATTCCTTTACCTGCAGGTGTATCAGTACTGACAATATGACATTTGTGGGAAATATACAACTCTTTTCAGAAATCTATGACTTTTTTGCAAACATAGAACATAACCCAAATATATAGTATGATTTTTCTCAGAAATATATATTTTTTCAAAATATACAGCTTTTTGGGAAAATTTGTACTTTAATAATCGTTTTTCTTTTTTCAGAAATATATATTTTATGGAAATATTTAACATTCTGGAAAATATTGAACTTTTTTTCAATAAATGTGACTTGTTTTGCAAATAGTTTTTATTTTATTTTTTTCAGAAACATGCAACTTTTTGTAATTATTTGACTTTTTCGGAAATATGTAACTTTTCAAAAAGACAACTTTTATGGAAATATAGTTTTGCTTTTTCGCGAATGTACAATTTTCTTTCAGAAATATATGACTCTGTTTCAGAAATATACAACACAACTTACAGAAATATGCGACTTTCGGAATTTTCCGGAACATACAACCTTTTTTCTGAAATATATAACTTTTTTGGGAAATATACTAATTTTTTCAGACAAGTTTTTTTGTTTTAAATATTTGACTTTTTCTTAAATATATGACTTTTTAAGAAATAGGTTCTTTTATATTTCAGAATTACAGTAGGCCTACACAACGTTTTGGGAAATATGTGATTTTCTTTTCAGAATTATAAAATTTTTCGTGACTGTACAACCTTTACCAGAAACGCACAACAATTTTTCCATAAATAAGCATCGTAAATATATAACCTTTGTTGAAGCTAAGAGAGAGTTATCCCATTTCCTCAAAGTTCCTGCATTTCCCCCCATCATACCTCACCTGTAGGTGCATCAGCTTGGGCTCCAGCACGGACAGTGCCCCCTCCATGGTGGAGAGGCGGCGCTGCAGAGCCAGTACGCCACCCAGATCACTGCTGGCATACTGCGTTGCGTCAATGGACTTGCGCTTCTCTTGAATCTGAGACTTAATCTCGCTACACTCCAGCAGGTAGTTCTGAAGACGCTGCATGCTGTTCAACTGATCCTTCTTCTGCTCCACCAGACCCACGATGCTGTTCCACCTGCCAACAAACAAACAGGTTAAATAACTAATTTAGTGTGTGTGTGTGTGTGTGCATTCGTGCAAGCATGTGAGGTCCCCGTTACATCCCTCTGCTCATTCCTATACCAATCCTAATCTACTGTACATCCCACTGAAGATTTTCTACTCCAAACCTACATTCCTCTCCTCATTTCCATCCTATTCGAGGTCCTCAATGACAAACCATCCTCCCTTTCCCACTTCCTCAATCTCATCCCACATTAGACACCTATCACGGTTTTATTCTCCACTCCAAACCTCCACCCTTATCCTCATTCCCATCCGATTTGTCATCTCCATCGCCACTCAAGGTCTTATGCATCACGCCTCCATCTATCACTTAATACCAACATACAGGACCAAACTTATATGTGCAAAGCCAGTCGTGAAAACAGTGAAGAAGTGGACCAATGAAGCAAAGATGGAACTTCAAGACAGTTTAGACAGCACAGATTGGAGTGTCTTTGAAACTTTAACTTGCAGCCTGGATGAATATCTGGACAGTGTCACATCCTATATCAGTGTGTGTGTACCAACAGAGACATTTCACACGTTCAATAACAACAAGCCGTGGTTCACTGCCAAACTTCAACAACTTCGCCAGGCTAAAGTGTACGGCTATCGAAGTTTGGCCAGAGCCCTGTACAATCACACTAGAAATCAAATGACAAAATAAATAAACATTGCAAAGAGAAATTATGCGGAAAAACTACAAAAACAGTTTACTGCTAACGACTCTAAGTCAGTCTGGCGATGATTACAATCGCTAACCAACTACAAGCGACCATCCCCCCAAGCAGAGAAAAATAAAGGACTGGCTGACAACTTGAGCAGCTTCTACTGCAGATTTGAAAAGGACATTTTCACACCCCACACCCACCCAGCCGCACCACCGACCAACATTGCACCGCTGACTTTTGCACTCACACCTTCTGTGTTGACCATCCATGAACAGGATGTGAGACGTATCTTCAAACAACAAAAGATCAACAAAGCGATGCGCCCAGACCTCGTATCCCCATCCTGCACGGACCAGCTCGCTCCAGTCTTCACACAGATCTGCAATAGTTCTATGGAACTGTGTGAAGTACCATCCTGTTTCAAACGCTCCACCACCATCCAAGTAACCAAGAAACCTGCAATCTCGAGTCTGAATGACAACAGGCCTGTCGCCCTGACATCTGTGGTCATGAAGTATTCTGAACGCCTCGTGCTGGACCACCTCAAGAGCATCACAGGACCCCTGCTGGACCCCTGCAGTTGGCCTACTGAGCAAACAAGTCTATGGATGACGCAATCAACATGGGACTGCACTTCGTCCTAGAAAACCTCGATGACGCTGGAACCTGCGCAAGGATCCTGTTTGTGGACTTCAGTTCTGCGTTCAACAACATCACCTCCAAGCTTTTCCAGCTCAGAGTCTCGCCTGCCATCCACCAGTGGATTTGCAGATTCCTGACGGGCAGGACACAGCAGGTGTGGCTGTGGGACACCACCTCATCCACACGCACCATCAGCACCGTGGCACCCCAAGGATGTGTCCTCTCTCCACTGCTCTTCTCTCTATATACAAACGACTGCACCTCAATGCACATGGCTGTCAAACTCCTCAAGTTTGTAGATGGTAGCACAGTTATCGGCCTCATAAAAGATGATGACGAATCTGCATAACGACAGGAAGTGGAGCGGCTGGAGCTTTGGTGCGGCCAACACAACCTGGAGCTGGGTGATTCTATGAGTTTTATGTTAGAACTTCAAGTGGCTTTTGTGACAGTACCTGGAGTTGAGGTGGTCCTGACAGCCTCTGACCTCCGTGGAGGACGGATGTCCTCCATCCTAGAAGCTGCTGGACTATCTGGTTGACATCAAGGATCCTCCCCATCAGACTGTTCATCTCCTGGTCCAGGGATTCAAACCTGCGATACAAAAAATGTGAAAGTCCAATGTAATAATAAAGTTCCCATGTATGTTGTGTTACAATAGTTATATGCTGTTTTATACTGCTATTCTTCTCTTTTTTGTTTTATTTTGTTTTTGCTCTATGCTTTTGCCAGCTCTGCCTGTTGGACAGAAAAAACAGTCCCAGCATAAAAGGCATACAGCTCCCTCATTCTGCATGACCAAGCAAAAAGAACAACTGCAAACCTATTCATCGGCAGTGCCCCACCTGTGCGCCACCACCTCCACGTCCTCCAACTTCTCTGGGATCTCCATCTTGTTCAGCCACTGCTCCTTCTCGTCTATCCAGAGCTCGCAGGCATTGACTTCGCTGAACATGCGGTAGACCGCCAGAGCGTCGTGGAGCCACTGCTGGCGGAGGACGCCCACCTCCACCACCTCCGTGTACAGCTGCTCCACCTCCACCATCCGAACCTGCACTTCCTGCACAAAAACGGCAAGGAGGGGCAACCAAAACCATTGAGATTATTCAACATATAAAGCAATTACAGTAAACCCTTGCCGATTTTTCAGTTCCCACACAACTTTTTCCAGAAACATACAACTTTTTTTTCAGAAATACGTATACAGTGGTGGAAAGTAACAAAGTAGTTGATACCACTAAAGTTGGAATCTAACTTAAGATGCTAACAATGAAAGCCAACTTAAGAAACTAACATTGAAGCTAATACTGGAAGCAAGCGTAAGAGGTAATGTTGGAAGATAACAATAGTGATCCATAACCCCTGTAAAGACCTGAATTACTCCACTCTCACCTTACCCACAACAATCTCCATGAGCCCTTCCATGCTGGCTTCCGAACCGTGCCATAGCACAAAGACGGCTCTTCTTAAAATAAAAAACAACCTCCTCATTGCTCCTGATTCCAGACTTCTTTCCATCCTCATCCTGCTCGACTTGTCCGCAGCATTTGATACCATTTTACAAGCTATTCTCCTCAGCAGATTCTCGGCCACTTGTATTTCCCACACGCCTCTCCACTGGTTCCACTCATATCGCTCCAACTGCTACCAGTTCATTCAGCTCAAATCTTTTAAATCAGGCATTCCCCAGGGTTCCACTCTTGGGTCCCTAGTTTTCATAATTTACTTCCTTCCTGAAGTAATATTTTCCGTAAATACAATATTTTCTCCCACTGCTTCGTGGATGACACCCAGCTCTACATCTCTGGTCCACCAAGTTCAACACTTCCTCACGATTCCCTTACCTCATGTCTTTCAGAATTCAAATCCTGGCTCACCTTCAACTTCTTGCAACTTAACGGCAATAAAACTAAACTTCTCCTCATCAGAACCGAAACCACACTTTCGAAGGCTGACAGCTTCACCCTCACAATTGACAATTCCTGTCTCCCCTTCCCCTCAGGTTAAGAGTCTGGGTGTCATCCTTGACAGCTCGCTCTCATTTCACTCCCATAGCAATAACATTACACGGTCATTATACTTCCATCTTCACAATACCGGTTTCCTCCGTCCCTCCCTCAGCCCAATTTTGCATTATTTTGTTTATTTTATCTCTTTGTGATTTTAGCCACTTTTTTATTGTTCAGTCCTTAGGTTTCTTGAAAGGCACTTGAAATAATATTATTTCAATACTATTACTACTACCACTACGAAAAAACAATAGTAATAATAATAATTATAACACTAATAAATAATATTGTGTTATTATTAGACGTATTAGTAGCATTATTAATTACTAAGATGCCAAACGGCGGACACTAAATTGTGTGTTCTCTACCCTTAATAGATTGTAGCACTGTTAGCAACAGGTGTAAAAGTGGTGGAGAAAGCGGTATTGAAAAAAGGGTTTTCCAATTTAGGTTGCTCTGATGGCTTTCACCATGCAACATTTAGGTGATCAATGCAAGCAAAAAATTTAGTTTTAAGTGATGCAATTGAAAGTGGTAATGGAAGAGCCAAACAAACATACTGTATCACTTAGTTACAGAAAAGAAAATCTATCACTCCAATAATTTTGGGAAAGACAGCAAGCACATAAAAGCCACGTTTTGGTTGATTTAACTTGTCCCAAGTACGTGGGAAGTCGATGTATCTGTCTATTCTGTGTAACACTGAGTTCAAAACTTGGGCCAACACACCAGAAAACTGCTCTTGGAGAGGCCAGCACCAATTTCCACAGTGCACTGAAATGACCCAGACGCAAGGAAGTGCAGAGCTTAAAGGAGTTTTGTCATTGGTATTATGGCGTTACTCCTTCTTGTGACTGACTCCAAGTCAGCCCTTAGCTCATTCAGAAGCTCCAAAATTACATTGCTGAATAGATGATATGTCAAGATCATTTTTGTTTCTTTTACATGAGCATTCCAACATCCATTCGTCCTGTTGCCTCTTATTTTGCCTATGCCACAGTGCCTGTTGATACTAGTTTTTCAGACGTGATATTTAATGGCACAAAATCAGCCATCACAATTCATCTCAGTTTCAATCAATCACATTGCAGATGTTAAATTAATCTATTTACATATACACCTCCCTGAATGCGCAAAATTAACTGAACAGTAATTTTCCCCATATGACAGATGCAGTCCTGGGTGCGCCCAGTTTGTAGATCAGCTTCCGCATCTGTTTAGGTGGACAATCAAGTTTGCACCCGTTTTTGCATGCTCAATCGTTTAGTAAAATTGGCCCTGTGTGTATTTTAGCCCCACCCACCTCTTGGTCTCGGTAGCGCAGTGGCAGAGCCCCCATGTGTTTGCGCACAGCCACAATGTGCAGCCGGTGCTTGTCGATGTCCTCGCTGACGCCTCGGTGCTTTTTGAGCAGCGAGCATGTTGAGTACTCATCATGGCCGAAATCATCGCTGGACACCAGGCGGTAAGAGTCCTGCAGCCACACCACCAGGTCATCCGTCTCGGTAGAGAACTGGAAGAAGTTGACCGCCTCCTGTAGGTGCCCGAGGCGCTGGGCCGCTTGTTCTTCCAGCCGTGTCCACTCGTCAGTCACGTCCAGGATGCGCTCCTGGATGCCTGCCGTGCCCAAGCTCTTCTCATTCAGGATCTGGTGACCCCGCTGGATGGTCGCCTGGAGATGTTCCCACATTATCACACTGAGCCATTCAGTTTAGGGGTTTATGGGTTAGGATTTCAAGACTGGCTGAAGGTTTCAAGCAAAGGTTTGAAGCCAGAGACTGTCAAGACAGGGTTGGGGTGACAAGGGTTAGGGGTTTCAAAATCAGGGTTTCATGCCAGTATTAGTGTTTGAATGTAGAGTTGCCAGCCTGGGGTAGGAACTTCAAATTAGTCTGGTTTTTAGTTTCATGTTAGAGTTTTAAACAGGGGTTATGTTTTCAATTTAGGTTTGGGTGAGGGTTTCAAGCCTAGTTTCAAGGTTGAAATTACGGTTTCAAACCTGGGTTAGGGTTTGAAATGATGTTTGAAACAAGGGGTTTAAATCTGGATTTGGGTTTCAAGACAAGGTTTGGGTTTCAAATTGGGGTGATAAGCCTGGGTTAGGGTTTCAAGCGAGAGTTGCAAGACTGGGTTAGTTTCAAATTTGGGTTTAAATCGTGGGTTATGGTTTCAAGCTTGGGTTAGGGTGTCAAATTAGGGTTTGAAGTTTGGGTTAGGGTTTAAAAGTTTCAGTTAGGGTTTCGACTTGGTGTTTCCAGTCAGGGTCAAGGTATCACGTTAGGGTTTCATATTTGAAAACCTCTATCCTTGTTCCATTCTTGCTTAGCAGAGGTAATAGGACAAATACACGTACACGCACACACACACACTCACACACACACTCACAGACCTCCAGCAAGGCTCGGTGAGCCATCAGTTCTCCGGCAAGGGTCTTATGTTTCTGGAGTAACTTGAGGACACTACTCAAGCCTTTCCCATAACCCTGAGCTTCCAGGATGGAACTCTTCTCCCGGATCCACGCTTCAGACTCCTCCAATTCCTGTTTGGAGAATGCATGTTGGCATTTTAGCATGTTAGCATAGAAGTTGAGCCTCTGTCTCAGACCTCCAAGAAGGCCCACAGCTGCCTGGAGTCTTCCAGCTCGGAGCGCCGCTTGGCCGCCAACTCCTTTAGTTCCTCCAGGCAAGACGACACGTGATTGACCCTGTTACAGATCACCTGCGGATCGCACGGCTGGTAACCTAGGAGACGACAACAACAAGACGGCCAATCACGACTCTCACTAGGACGCGGGATCATCATTTCCTGCTGGCTATCCTCTATGTGGGAAATTAATGCACGTATACCCTCGATGCTGGTGAATTTGAGCGCAGCAGAATTAAGCATTTCGACCCTCTCAGCCTGCACCCCAATGTCAGCCTCCTGCAGGCTGTGCTTCTGCAGCAGGTCATCCACCTGCAGAAGATGCTTCCCAAAATCCTTGGACAGCAGTTGGGCCTGCGAGGGAAATTTGAGCGAGGTGAGGAACATCAGGCAGATGGATGGACTTTTAAGGTTCTAGACAAAGTGTGGGCAAAGTATGGCCCCGAACTCAATCAATAAACAATTTTACAAATATATTTAAAACATTTTTTTATTTAATTCCCCGGCACGGTGGACGACTGGTTAGCACATCCGCCTCCCAGTGCTGGGTTCAAATCCCGGCCCCGCCTGTGTGGAGTTTGCATGTTCTACCCGTGCCTGGGTGGGTTTTCTCCGGGCACTCCGGTTTCCTCCCACATCCCAAAAACATGCGTGGTAGGTTGATTGGAGACTCTAAATTGGCCGTAGGTGTGATTGTGAGTGCGAATGGTTGTTTAGTGTGCCCTGCGATTGGCTGGCGACCGGTTTAGGGTGTACCCTGCCTCCCGCCCGAAGATAGCTGGGATAGGCTCCAGCACACCCGCGACCCGAGTGAGGATAAAGCGGTAAAGGAAATGGATGGATGGATGGATACATTTAATTCAATAATTGATTCCATCCATCCATTTTCTGAGCCGCTTCTCCTCACTAGAGTCGCGGGCGTGCTGGAGCCTATCCCAGCTATCATCGGGCAGGAGGCGAGGTACACCCTGAACTGGTTGCCAGCCAATTGCAGGGCACATACAAACAAACAACCATTCGCACTCACAGTCACACCTATGGGCAATTTAGTCTCCAATTAATGCATGTTTGTGGGATGTGGGAGGAAACCGGCGTGCCCGGAGAAAACCCACGCAGGCACGGGGAGAACATGCAAACTCAACACAAGTGGGGCTGGGGATTGAACCCGGGTCCTCAGAACTGTGAGGCTGACGCTCTAACCAGTCGTCCACCTTGCCGCCCAATAATTGATTATTTATTTTAAATAATGAAATAAAATTAGTAAGATAAAAAGTGACATTACAGTTAACTTTTTTTTCCCCCAATTTTGTTCCATAATGTAATTGGGCCCTGCGATTGGCTGGCGACCAATTCAGTGTGTACCCCACCTCTCGCCCAAAGATAGCTGGGATAGGCGCCAGCATGCCCGCAAGCCTCATGAGGATAAGCGGTATGGAAAATGAATGAATGTAATTCGTTAATTTACTGTACAGCAAATAAAAATACTCAGATAAAGATTTCAACATTTTACATTTTTATTAAATAATTGGTTAAATAATTCAATACATTATAAATGAAACTATTTTAAAAATAGGATTATATAATTAGGCACACAGTGGACGACTGGTTAGAGCGTCAGCCTCACAGTTCTGAGGACCCGGGTTTTCTGGGTACTCCAGTTTCCTCCCAAATTCCAAAAAAATGCGTGGTAGGTTGATTGAATACTCTAAATTGCCCGTCGGTGCGAATGTGAGTTCGAATGGTTGTTTGTTTGTATATGCCCTGCGATTGGCTGGCGACCAGTTCAGGGTGTACCCCACCTCTCGCCCGACGATAGCTGGGATAGGCTCCAGCATGCCCGCGACCCGAGTGACAAGAAGCAGTACGGAAAATGGATGGATGGATTATATAATTATTTCATTGTTTAATATTTACTGTATATTCACATTTACAGTGGACCTCCACTATTTGCGGGAGTAGAGGCGGACCACGAATAGTAAACATTGGAAAATAACTGCCATGAAAAACCTTTTTCAAAAAAACGTAAATGAGTGGGCGATCGGGTACAAAAAAACCATGAAATTTGGACATTTCCACAAATAATGGGATATATTTTGAAAAAACAAATCAGTAAATGGGTAAACTCGGAAATGCAGATCAGCGAATATGCAGGGTTCAAAATAAAAAATCAATTGAGGCCCTTGAGCACATAATTTTGGCCACCCATGTTCTAGACCCTCAGCTACCTGTGTGTCCTCCATCCAGTCAATCATGTAGACCATGTCCTGAAAGGTCTTCTGCAAGGTCAGGTTCTTCTCCAGCCGGGTCCGCCTGCCCGCCACCAACTCCTTCAGCAGACTCCACTGTCCAAGGATGTTCTCCTTGCGGGCCAAGATGCGGCGAATGTCATAGTAGCTCTCCACTTCCATCTCGGCAGCCAGCTCCACTACCACGCCGATCCGTTCCTCGTACGAGGCGATGTCTGCCTCGATGGCCTCGTGCTTCTTCATGGCCGCCTCTACCGCGGGGAGATCGTAACCAAAGTTGTCCTAGAGGGCACAGAGAACATCTTGAGCACCATTTTGGATCTGTTAAAACTTCTACCCTCAATACCCCCCTTTGTGTCCAAGCTTGGGATTTAGGGTGTTTAATATCATTAGTTTGGGAAATTACCTTTGAACGTAAAGTCATATACTGGTGATTCCAACTTCAACCCCACATTTAAAATTTCTGAGAACATCCACACACCCGAGGCCCTCTCCCCCGATTACGAATGTATTTTGATCAGGATAATTACCCAGCAACACAAGTGTAACTAGGGAAAATGCTTTAATGGCTGGTAACACTGAGAAACCACTAGCCACAGAGGCTGGTGCACAAAAACGTTAATGTCAAGTCCTGGATGTACCTAGCTTCTACACACACATTTCTAGGGGTGAGTGTTCCAGTGGTGCGACCCCTTTCCTTCTAAGATGATGTAAAGTCATATCAGGCCAACTCTTAACAGCTACACTGATATATTGAGGGCTGAGCTTTCCAGTGGTCCCACCTGTTTCGTTCTTTGTCATCAGGACGTGTCATTTAGGCTGTTTCAGATATCCACAGATTACAGTTTCTAGACCCATATTTGTAGATGTAAGTTTTCCAGTGGTAACACCCGTGTCTTTCCATCATGTCAGGAAGTATCCAACCTGTGATTTCAGGTGTTTCGGCTATCCACAGATCGTTAGAAATTACTTTTTAACTGAAAGTCATGCAGGGATGACTCTAACTCCTACCTTGAAATATTTTTACGAGTGAGCTTTCCAAAGGTACCACTTGAATTCTTGACGTATGGAAACGTCTGAGCCAAGATTTTTAGCTGTGTCAGCTATTCACGTATGGTTACGGTTGGAAATAACGTTTGAATAGAAATTCATAGAGGGAAAAATCTAGGCTCTGCACCCAAATTTTCAGGGGTGAGCTTTCCAGCACTATCACTTCATTCTATGACATCAATAATCCTCTGACCCGAATGTTTGGGTGTTTTCACGGTACCTGCGACACAAGCCTCTGGTTCTCATTGAGCCACGCTTGTCTCATGGTGGTCTTGTGGTCAAAGCGCTGAGCCAGCAGCTCCAGCTTCTCCTGGCGAATCAGCTCCTTGCGCAGGGCCACGCCCCTCTCGTGCTCTGCCTTTTCCAGCCACTCCCATGCCTGGCAAGAAGCTAAGTGAGGTTAACTGGTAAATGAACATAAAATGGGTGATATCTTGTAAGACCACCTTGTTGATGTCGGAGATGAGTTTCCCGTCGTGAGGCACGTAGGCTTTCTGGTTGTTGGCTCTCAGTTTGCTTTGGATGGTGAACAGAAGGACCTCCAGGTTCCCCTTCTCCTGGAACCTACAGTAAAAGTTATCTTGACATGGGATGTCATTTCTGATGCTATGAGGGAGGTGTTTACGACTGACTCAAGTTCAGATACGGTGGCTAATGCCATTGCCTTTACATGGCATTGGAGAAAGTCTATTAATTGCATACCTCAGTCAGCCAAAAAAAGCTTCACTGCCAAACAAGCTAAAAAGGTTGGTGGAAATAGTTATGCTCCCCAAAAATGAAAAGAGGAGCAATTGCATTCAACAGATGTGTTTTGAATGTAGTAATCAAAGTCTTATGACTATCATGATGGCTGCTGTCCAACTTACACTCAACATAGAGCCGCCTGGTGATCACAAACACAAAATTACATTGTTCAGCTGCCTTAGAAGTGAGCTGTCAAATATGGTTCCTTATTTTATGACAAACCTGCACGTATTGTACCGGCGTACATCGAGAACTTTGGGAAGTACTGACTTGTGATTTGGCATATTTTGGATATCCATGGATCGTGATGATTGGAAATAACTTTTGAACAGAAAGTGATAAGGGATGAAGGGGAAAGCTTTCTGATGGGACCACCCGTGTCCTTCTAGGACATAGGGAAACATGCAGCTGAGATTTTAGCTGTTTTGGATAGCCACGGATTCATACGGTTGGAAGTAACTTCTCAACTGAAAGTCATACATGGATGAATCTACCGTCGACACTCACATTTGTATGGATGAACTTTCCAATAATACGTCCTAATTGCCTCTTGCATGTTGGCAAGTGTCCAGGCTGAGATTTTAGCTGTTTCGACTATCCTTGCATCGTTAAAGTTAAAAATTAAAATTTTTTTTTTTTTAAAGAAGGTCATACATGGATGAATCTAACATCTACACCCACATTTTTAGGTATGGGCCTTGCATTAGTACCACCCGGATCCTTGTTGGACTTGGGCAGAGGTATTTGGGGGTTCTCCACATTACAGTGATCAAACTATAAACATTTGTGTATAGGTTATTAAAAAGTCACTTTTGCATAATATATCTCCTTCAAGGAAGTAGACTGTGAATATATAAGTCATTTAACTCACTTGATGGGCTTCTCGACGGTGCAATAGGTGGTGAAGGCCTGCAGCTGCTGCTGAACACCTGTCAGCGAGTTGGCAAACTTCTGGTTGCCAATGACAGCAATGGTCTTCTCGATCCAGTTCAGCAGATCTGACGCCAGCGCCTCGTAACGGCCCACCAGCTTCTCTGCCTCAATGCAGTTGTCCAGGACCTGACGCAAACGATGACCAGTCAGATCCAAAAACATTTGGAGCGGGGATGGAATTAACCACTTGGTACCTTGCCGACTCTTTTGCCCTCCACTATAAGAGCCTTCATTTTGGAGAAGTAGTGGTAGTAGGAGACCACGTAAGTGATAATGGACTTTTCATCTGGGTTCTCAGTGTTCACGTCTGCACACGAAGAAATGTTACCTCAGTTATTTATAGATCACTTATAAGTGAATGATTGACAAGAATGAGGTCCAGTGTTCACCCTCAGGGTCCAGCAGCTTGGTGAGGCCCAGGTTCTGCTCAGCAACATTGAAGGCCTGCTGCAGGTTGTGAGTGGCATTGGATCTAGTCAGCTTTTGGAACTCAA
Source organism: Phycodurus eques (assembly GCF_024500275.1). Lineage (NCBI taxonomy): Eukaryota > Metazoa > Chordata > Actinopteri > Syngnathiformes > Syngnathidae > Phycodurus > Phycodurus eques. The sequence goes on from NC_084531.1 coordinate 17,937,011, forward strand.
TCAGATCCGGTCTGAAGTAAAGAGGAAGCAAGTAGGTCACTCTTCAGAGAGGCCTCACTTTTTAACGTCCGCTTAACCTGCATGCATAACTCTATATAACATATTCCCACAAATGCTTTTACTCAATTGTAGATGGGGGAGGCTGTTTAGAGAGGTACCTTTACTTGTCATTTAGATCAAGTGAAAGTGGAGCCTAAGCAAATATAAAAAGGACTATTGTGGAGAAAGAATGAATGAAGAGGCAGATTGGGTGAAACAAATAGCGATAATGTAAACATGGATACATTCAACACTGCGGAACGACTACGTCAGAATCTACTAGTAAAAAATATACATTTATATACAAAACACTGAAAAATAACAAATAAAATAAATGACACCATCTCCCATTTCATTTTCTTTTTCTATTTATATTTATATATGTAATTAATTTGATTTCACTCTTAAATATATGTTATTAATTATGCATTTTCTTCAATATTTATTAAGAAATGAAAAATAAAAATTGAATAAATATGAATGCAATAAATAATAATAAAAGACAACAAATTTCTATTTAATTCACAATTACAAATATATTATTTAAAACTTGTTCAAAATATAAAAATAGAAATAATAATTACATATAAAACAAACGTAAAATTAATAAAACAATAATACAACTAAAAAGACGCCGTCTCGGCATAACGTCACCCTGAGAACTGTTTATAATATGTTGGTGACCTTATTTCTCGACACATGGGGCAAAATAATTTACTTTTTGGTGGATCTGTTTATATTGTGCATGTGCAGCTCATGTATAAGAAGGGACAATTAGTTAAAATGTAAACATAACAAATTTTTATGCTCGTATGCTAAGTCCACCTGTGTCTGTGAATGAGCGCGTTGAAGGCAAGGCCATCCCTCCAGCAGCTGGTGAAGTTCTGGATGTTCACCTCTGGATACCTAAAAAGCAAAATAAATAAAAATACATAACAAAAAGTGGTTAAGTTTGTTAGCTGTGATGTGGACTTCTCACTCACCCGGCAGTCTTCATCTGGCACCAGAGCAGCAGAGCATCCTTGGCCGAGCGCGTCTCTCTGTTGTCCGCTGTGGCGATCTTGATCACCTGGATCTGTGCAAAGCACAGCAACAATGATGATACACAACTCTCCCTCGGACACAGAAGACAGATGACCTTCAGTGACTCTTAGAACAACTGTGTAAAAAAACTAGAGGTTGTTTAAAATATAAAACCATGATTCCGCGTCAGTCCTAAAGTGCTGGCTAAGTACACGATGATTCTCACTCCCCCCCAGTGCCAGCTCTTCTTTTAGCAAAGCCTTTGTTTACCCTCCTCCTTAACCTTTGTTTATTCCCCAAACATGTCTCAGTCCTTCTTTTTAACTAGCTAACCAGAGGTAAATACTCTAATTCGGCCATAAAAACAAGCCTGCGCGAGCCTGTGCCGTCCCCGCGAGGCTCTGGTGTGTATATGTGTGCATGTGAATGGAACACCCCTCGGTCACTCCTTCTGCCACAATAGTCTCAAAAAGGCTATTCTTGTTGGAATTAAATTTGAGGCATAAGATGGTGCCAGAGAGGGATGCATTTTCAAAAGATAATTTTAATAATATTCTACTATCAGGTCTTACAGACATTTTAACATATACACAAACAACTCTACCTTTAAAGCCAGTTCCAACTGCATAATCACCGCAGCATTGCATCACCAAGACACGGAAATAAGCTTGTCAATTAGTGTAGTGGGGACATAAACACTCCCCAGGCTCACGTTGACAACTTAGCCAAAAATTACTATAACATTATTGTCAGGAGCTAATGCGTAACACTGTTAGCTAATCATTCTGAGCACTGCAGCTCTGTTAATATTTTGGCTTTTGAAATGATAGTGCTTAGCCCGGCACATCAAAATGCTTCTTGTGCTTTGGAACATCAGCCAGCCTAGCTGCAAATTCATTGGCTGATAAATTCGGTGAAGGGATGGTTATTATGTTAATTTGCCCCATTGTGATGTCACAATCCGGTGCAATTCTGAATATCTTGCTCATAGCCGCATTTTCAGAAATAATCAAGATGTGTTTGTGAATTTCCCCCACTCTAAACACATAACTGTTGGCATACAAGACATTAAAGAGCCAATTTCCCCTAAAATGTTCCCTTTAAACAAACGTTCTATTTAATTATTTTATCCTGCATAAAATAATATATCTTCCATTATTTCTTATGTGTTCAGATACCAATGCCTGGGTAAAGCAGCATGTGGCTATTTACCCAATGTTATATTGAAGAACGTCCAAATAGCAAGCTCTCCCCTTCTCCAAAACACGGTTGGATTAAGGGCCACTAGGCTCCTTTGTGTCATTTTGACTTAAACACTTGATATGATTGCAAGTGTGCTCCTATTTACTGTATGCTTCTCTAAATAACGTATAGTTACTCGCTCCACCGCCCCCTCCTCCTGTTCCTCATCTACTTTATCAAAGTGCTGTCCAAGCTCACTACTTTTAGCACAAAGAGGAAAGGTGGAAACAAGAAGTGCGAGAAGAAATTGTTCCTTACAAAAAGACCCATACATTTCCTCCAGCTCCAGTTGACTTTCTATAAGAAAGAGCTGCAAGGAAATATGTGGTAAAGTATGTATGGACCCCTGTATGGTTATGTATGTGATGTATGTAGGTGACATGCAGTACATATATATTTTTTCTAAACCTGAATATACAATACTACTATACAGTATTTTGTATTGTTTTGCATCCTATAATATATCAGTAGTTCTGTATAGGTTCCTACACTGCACATTCATTGATTCATTTATGATACATACTACTAGTACTATTATTAATAATATTAACAATATAATTAAAAACAATTTATACAGTGCCTTTTAAGGTACATGAAGGATTGTTTTTCTTTTTTAAATTAGAATTTTAAACTGTATTATATATTAATGTAATTATTTTTTAAACTTGTATATTTATATGTGGTACATACTACACATTTTTTAAAATGTACATATAATTTATTTAAATTTTATTATATTATTGTTTTTTATTTATTTATGGATTACTTTATTATTATTCTAAAACTGATCAGTTCTCTATGTATTTACTTGTTTACATTTATTTTATTTTATTGGATGGATGGATGGATTATATATTTAGTTTTACCCCTTTATTTTATTGTTAATTTACATTCATTCAGTTTATCTTGATCAATAATTCAACAGCGGTTGTAGTTACATTACATGCACATGTTTGAAATAAACACAAATAAATAAATAAAATAATGTTGACCCCATGGCTGCTTCATAACCATATTAGCATGTAGCCTGATAATATGAAAAAGGAGATAAAGTATAGACACACAGTCCATGTGGCTCATTACATGTGTCCACCTCACATCAGAATAGGGAATCCCCCTGAGATGGTGGGAAGCCACGCAAGGGTCCAGATGATACCATTAAGTATTTTACTGACATGTCCCACTAATGTATAATAAAGAGAGAAGGTCGGGACCACCCTGGACCAACCAGCATCACACATCATCACTGTGATGTAGTTTTGGTTGTACAGTATGTTACAGTTGTCATGAGATCAAGTGAAAGTGGAGTTTAAAACAAAAATAGGGACTGGAATTTTTTTTAACATTTATACAATAATAATAATAATAAATCAAATAAATAATAAGAACTATCCATCCAACCATTTTCTGAGCCGCTTCTCCTCACTAGGGTCGCAGGCGTGCTGGAGCCTATCCCAGCTATCATCGGGTAGGAGGCGGGGTACACCCTGAACTGGTTGCCAGCCAATCGCAGTAATAAGAACTAAAAAACTGTTATTTCAATACTTAATTTATTTTTCATATTTGTTTTAAGGATCGTTGCAGTCATATATTAGAAATAAAATAGATGAAATATAAACAACGCCATATTTTTTCATTCTATTTCTTGCTTTTTATTTTGTATATTTGATGTATTTATTGTATTTTTTTAAATATCCATTTATGGCAAAATATAAAACAATACATAAATACAATGGAACTAATATCAATAAGAAGACATCTCCTTTTTCAATTTTTTTGTTTCATTTTTTAAACATTTGATCTATACATGGTACTTTTTATATTCAGCCCAAAATAATACAAATAATGATTAAAAGACACCATCTCATGTTTTCATTCATTCATTTTCTGTACCACTTATCCTCACTAGGGTCACGGGTGTGCTGGAGCCTATCCCAGCTATCTTCGGGCGAGAGGCGGGGCACACACTGAACTGGTCGCCATCCAATCTTTTCTTTATTTTTTGGTTTTATCGAAATAAAATAAAATGAAATGAAATATAAATAAATAAATGGATGAATGAATGAATGAATGAATACATAAATAGTGTGTTTTGGACCCTTTCCATTGTGTGAGGCCGAGAAAGACCCCTGCAGCTGTGACTGACAGTCATAAAATACCAAGCAGCTTATTGGGTGGCTGCAAGGCCAGCTCATTACTTTCATTTTGGGGGATAGGGGGCAGTTTTGAGGCCCTAAATGCAGCTCAGCCTGGGGGCACCACATGGCCAGTCACTATTATTACATTGAGAGGGAGGGGGGTTGTGTATTTGTGCATTTGTGCATCTGTGGTTTCCTAGGGGGAGGTTTCAACTATAGTCTCGACAGCAGCAGTGGTCATAGATCAAAGCTCAACATGAAAACCAAATTAAACAGATCTTTAAGTTTACTGAACAGCAGATATAGGCTATCTAAAGCTACAGTATTTTAAATGCTAACAATGTTATCAGTTGGTTTGCTCTTCCGTTAAAAATACTTTTAGTGACCACGCCCAACAAAATCTGATTAGGCTTTATAATAATCAAAGATATTTCACAGGTTACTGCTAGGTATGAGCATACTACAGTAAACGTTAGCATGTTACAATACTAACCTCTAGCATCTTAGCAGTTTAGTCACTCCATTGGGCATATAATAAAGGGCAGTATTATAGTATTGAGATATTTCCCTATGAATAGTCCACACAGGTCGGAAAATGTTAGCATATTGTATTAGCATTGTCATTTTATTATTTCTTTTTTGATTATTTTATTATTATATATACACATACATATATATATATATATATATATATATATATATATATATATATATATATATATATGTGTATATATATAATAAAATGCCAATGCTAATACAATATGCTACACATACATATACATATACATATATATACACATATACATACATATATACATCTATATACACATATTTGTACCGGCATTACCGCATAACTAGCAACCCTTTATTGCTCAGTGATTGTTTTTATGTCTCAAAAGTGTCCTCTGTCAATTGACTGTCTGTTCTCGTACTAGAGTGGCTCCAACTACCGAAAGACAAATTCCTTGTGTGTTTCTTGGACATACTTGGCAAATAAAGAGCATTCTTATTCTGATATATATAATTACATACACATCCATCCATCCATCCATTTTCTGAGCCGCTTCTCCTCACTAGGGTCGCGGGCGTGCTGGAGCCTATCCCAGCTGTCATCGGGCAGGAGGCGGGGTACACCCTGAACTGGTTGCCAGCCAATCGCAGGGCACATAGGAACAAACAACCTTTCGCACTCACAGTCATGCCTACGGGCAATTTAGAGTCTCCAATTCATGCATGTTTTGGGGATGTGGGAGGAAACCAGAGTGCCCGGAGAAAACCCACGCAGGCACGGGGAGAACATGCAAACTCCACACAGGCGGGAGGTCCTCAGTGGGGAGCTGCTGGTGAGAGCATTTGTGATGCTAATAGATATATATATATATATATAGTGAGAGAGAGAGAGATTTCATAGGTTTCTAGATTTTAGCATACTAGGATGTTAGAATTTTCGTCCAATTATGATTTTAAAATTGTGCCAAACAAAAGGATATGTATAATGGATAATGCTGATAGTGCTATAAGTGCTATACCCACTCAAGTTGGTACCTTGTTAGCATGCCAAACTGGTAGCATTGGGCTTCCAGCATATCTGGTGTATCTTTCTTGTATGGTACCTGGAAGCGGAGGATGATGGTCCAGATGAGGCCCAACGTGAGGCGGTGGTTCCCATCCACAATGTCATGTGAGCCCACATTCTCAAGGTGGACCCTCTGCTCCTTGAGGAACTGGAGGGCTTTGTCCACGTTCTCCAGAGAGTGGATGCGCATGCGGCCCCGCGTAGGCCTTGGCTGGAGGGGCGAGGAAATGTCAATAAAATCCTGTCATTTGCTTCCAATACCAATTGGTAGCATGTTAGGATTTCTCATCTCTCATTGGGCTTTTCAAGTACTGCAGTGACCGACTACAGGAAATAATATATAATCCTTTTGGGTCTGCCTGAACACTTTATCTACCCACCTTGCGTTATGTTGGCATATCAAACTGTTATCCTGTTCAAATTCTAAATATCTAAGTAGCACACTCTCCGTTAGCTTTGTTCAGATTTCAATTGCCTTTCCTGCGATATGTTAGCATACCAAACTATTAGCATTTTAGCATGCTACACGTTATTAGGCTTCAGTAGTTTGAATATTAGCCGTTAGTATTGTTTGCATTGTTAGCATTATCATTTAAATTAAAGACCAAGCCCAATTCCCTCAAAATGCTGGGCAGGTCCAAGTTGCTAACTTGTTACTTGGTAGCATACCAAACATTTTGTATTTTATTCAGTCTTATTATCCTTTTAAAACTAGTTTCCGACTACAGGAAATTATGTATAATCCACATGGGTCAGTCTTAGCGCTGCCGGTTTCCTGACTGAGGTTGGGAGGCTAGGAAAATCACCCTCACCATTAACACATATTACCAAATATTTTCGGGGGGGCTTGAGAAGTTTTTAGGGGGGCTGAAGCCTCCCCATAAAATACACCTAGTGGCGCCACTGCTGAAAGCGATACACTTGAGATAACAAATGGAAACTCCCCACACTTTGTGGGAATAGAGAGACACAGATACAGGAAGACAGATCATTCTGTTCAGAGGTTGGTTTTGCAAAATATTTCCCCTTCAATACAAAATTGAACATATTTCTTGGCCTGATAATTTACTCCCTCCACAAGCTTATCAACAGAAGAACCAGAAAAATTACATCAGTGCACCAAACGATTAGCATGTTAGCATTAAATGGGTTGTTAGATATTAGCATATTAGCTGTTTGCATTTTTAGCATTTCCATTTTTAGCATGTCCAAGACATGTCTAATTAAGCTTTAAGCTCATTATAAGCTCATTATTTCTCAACATATCTACTGGATCTTTTCATTTTAACTGCTATATTACCTGGGGAACCCTTTCTCCATTTGACTGGCAAGTTTAAGTTACAAACATCCATCAATAAGCTCATCAAGGCCCAGGATTTTACAGGCATTTGAAGTTTCATGTATGTGAACAAATTCAACAATGATGGCGGCCACTTGTCATGTTGCTAATAATATTTGTCATATGTAATGTTCACTCAGTTGGCTAGAATGCTCGATATTAGCATACAAGCCATTTACAGTATTAGCATTATAGTAGCATTGTTAGCATTTTCAAATATCTTCGAACTGAACACCCAACAAGTTGCCTTGTTTGAGCTTAGCAGGCCCAAGTTGCTATTTTGCCACATGTTAGCATATTAGCATCACAAATGCTCTCACCAGCAGCTCCCCACTGAGGACCTCCAGCAGCCGCGTGAGCATATAGCCATCGCGCAGGTCGTTGTAGAGGTCTGAGATGCGGCAGGACACTCGGGCAAGGTGGGAGTTGACCCACTTGGTGAACGTCTTCTTCTGGACAGCGTCTCGCTCCTCTGAGGGGATTTAGACAAAATGTATTGGGACAGGAAGTAGTACACATTGTTGACAAGAACAGAACATATAAGGCTGATTTTCACGATTAGTTTACATGGGTTTGTTAAATTACTTTTTAGATTCAGATTTTGCCCCGTGGTGCAATGTTTTTAAAAATTATTTTCAAAAAATGTTTTCTTGTGATTTTTAAAAATGTTTTTTCATTGGTCTTTGTACTTTTGTAATTATTACAGAAGGGCGGGGGGTGGAGGGGAATACAATCAGAAAAAGGCCACAACGCTCGCAGCCTTAGTGGAACGGTTCCGATTACCTGCCAGGGCTTTGATGCGGGAGCACTCAAACAGCTTAGCACTGGTGCACTCTGTTTCCCAAAATGCTGAGCTGACAGGCCGGTTCTTGTTGTTGAGCTGGCGCTGGGCGTCTGCGTTGTCCAGGTCTGGCGAGGCATTCGCCATGGCGCCCCCGACGCCTTACGCGCACACACACAGAAACACACAGTATTTAAAACACAAATGCATAAAATGTTGACCGCGAGATATTTTTATAGTAGAGCAAAGACCTCCACCCAAGCAAAACTGTAAACAATTGCAAAAGTAAATAATTGGGGAGGAAAAAATTAATCAACTATAATTTCAATAATAATTAAACAGGAAATGGCCCAAATCCCCCCCCCCCCCCCCCCCCCAAATGGCACCTTAAAACCAAAATGGCTGACGACCTGTTCATTTTACAGCAACAAATATATAAAATGGAAAAATTATATATATTATATATATATATATATAAATATTTAATCTAATTAATACAACAATTAAAAACTAAACGAAAAATAATTAAAATATATAAATATATATATATATATACTGTAAATAAAAACAGGTAATGTTCATCTGTAAGGAGCTTGGGAGCTGGTCACAGTTAAAGTTCCGCTGCAGACAAATGTATAAATGGCAGTCGTTGGGGGTCACTGATGGTGTAGTGGTGCACTCGCCTGACTTTGGTGTGGGCAGCGTGGGATCAGTTCCCACTCAGTGACTGGGTAAATGTGAGTGCGAATGGTTGTCTGTGTCTATATGTGCCCTGCGACTGACTGGCGACCAGTTCAGGGTGTCGTCCGCCTTTCGCCTGAAGTCAGCTGGGATAAGCTCCCGTGACCCTAACCTGGATAAGCGGTGTTGAAAATGGATGGAAATGGTAGTTGTTGGCAAGATGCTAGCCTGAGATGTGAAATTAGCAACATTCTGCTCGACAGGTGAGTTGATCACCTTTTTTTAGTTTGTGATTGTACATTCCAAAAAATAAAACAAATAAAATTGATAATAATTTGTGATATAGCGACACTCTATCACAAATAAGTCATGCTACCAAGGGAGCAGCCCAGGCTAACATCAGCTTGTTTACAGTGCACGTTTGAACAGTGCACGTCATGCAAGATCACGTTAGTAAGGGGTGTGGCTTTGGTCAGAGACTTATGCCTGAATCAGACTACAAGGCAAATTTGGTCCTTCACGACTGCACTACTGCCATAAAATCTTGCCGTATCTCGGTCTGACAGTGGCAACACTACAGGACATCTATTCCGATACCACCGCATCCCATCTTTTACGATCACTTGGCTTTGTCTTGTCAAACACTGTCGGGGAGGTGGAACCAGAAAACGGGTCAATGCGACCGTATACACTCGTTACCATGGCGACGACAACAATGCGCCGCACCAATGTATTGTGTGTGTGTGGGGGCGGGGGAAGAACAAAATGAGGAAAAACGTGTGGTGGTCGTCACCACTCAGGAGAGGACGTTCATTCAAGGATTGATTAAGGAACATATGATACGGCTCGTAAGCGGGTAACAAAATGTTATGTAGCCTAGCAAGCTAGCGCTAGCACTACGGTTGTACGTAAACATGCCGCCATTCTGTCAAATCATGCTGTAAAGCTTCGGTAAACATTGGTTTGTGCGTGTGAGTAAATGTCGAGTGTGCAAGTATGTTTAAAACAGCAAGTACGGGAGGCGATGCGCCGGTCACAATACGCATTCCCATTGGTCGACGTCTTGGTGCACTGTCGGAGAGTTGTCGTTGATATGTCACACTTCAAGGAAGATATTCAAAAAAATTTAACATGCTAGACTTTTCATTTTGGCATCGTGAGGCTACCGAAGGGCCGAATCGTTGGTCGTGGATTTTGTCACACTACAAGAACCTTTGTCATTCCCGACAAAATAAGTCGGCCCAGATCTGGGAAATCGGCTGCGATAACTAATTGGGCCAATGTCGTAAAATCCTGTAGTCTAATCTAGACATTAGGGGGAGTAGTGAACAGAGGCTACATTCAAATCTTGCAAGCAGTATTAAAACTGACAACTTCCCATTTAAATTTCTCCAAATGCCACTTTCTAACTTGCATATTTTTGTGCAACCATGCTAACCCTATGCATCCTTCTGTTGTGGTACAATTTCTATATTATTGTATAACCACTGGGAAACACCAGGAGGAGAGCTTGTAGAGAGCAATTGCCCAGACAGCAAACAAAAAGCTACATTGGCCAGCAGTTGCTACCGTCTGACAAGCATCGACCGAAAAACAAGTCTTTTCCAGCTACGTCTCAGAAAGGTCGGTTTTCCGTCGGCTCAGCTGGCCAATCCTGCCTTGCTGTTGTTTGGGCAGGAATTTACCAATCTTCGAGCACAGTGGCTGCACATTGTGGACAGCTGCACTGATTACAGCACCAGCACACAGGTCGCCATCAGTATTTTTCCAGGGTTGTTATCATTTCAATTGAATAGGCAGAAATTTCCAATGTTGTCACAGTAAATGAAGTTGTGAGTTAGGAACAAACTGAGTGTGCCAGGAGCCCATATCGAGGCTTCCAGCTTTACTCGACCACCTGGCTGTGATTTTCATGGACTACCACAGAATATAACTCGATTTGTATCTTATTTACAAGCCAGCAATATTTTATGATAATTCTTTATGTAAATGGTCCACCTTTAATTTCTTTGTTCTGTTTTAACCCCACCGGGTTATAAAGACTGTAATAATAGTTCTGCATGTGCAGTACATTCCACTCGGTCCAACAGGTGATGTCAGTCAAAACAAAACTGCGTGTCAACACGGAACCAAACAATGAGTTTAGCACATGGTTTAAATGATGAAACTTACACAATGACGTGAGATATCAAAGTGATGTCCTCACTCGTCGCTTTTTTTGCCCTTCTGCAAGCTGTCCAAAGAGGATTCTGGTGCTGATTTTGGTGTTGTTTATTGTTTATTGATGTTCATTAATTGTTATTCATTGTATTTTTGTCTTGTTGTTGTTGGAGATCTGTAAATAAAGTTTCCTAATTTCATTACATACATATTATGTGGGCGGCACGGTGGTCGACTGATTAGAGCGTCAGCCTCACAGTTCTGAGGACCCGGGTTCAATCCCCGGCCCCGCCTGTGTGGACTTTGCAAGTTCTCCCCGTGCCTGCGTGGGTTTTCTCCACGCACTCCGGTTTCCTCCCACATCCCAAAAACATGCATTAATTGGAGACTCTAAATTGCCCGTAGGCGTGACTCTGAGTGCGAATGGTTGTTTGTTTCTATGTGCCGTGCGATTGGCTGGCAACCAGTTCAGGGTGTACCCCGCCTCCTGCCCGATGACAGCTGGGATAGGCTCCAGCACGCCCGCGACCCTAGTGAGGAGAAGCGGCTCAGAAAATGGATGGATACATATTATGTGTTTGTATGTGACAAACATATATATATAACCTGAATTCTAGGTCTTCATTACAAACAAACACAAAATTAGGGGCTAGTGAATGCATCACTGGGCTAGTGTAGTGAATGGAGCACAACGAGAGGTGGAGTGACGTGCCGGTGAAGGAGTCAAACAGCAGACGTTACAAAAAGGTCCAACATTAATGAATAAAGGTCACATAATTTAAGCCATATGAAGAGGTTACCCTGGCTGGCGCTCCAGCTTTAATTGTTCAGACGTCGTGTGGTAGTAATTTTTGATTAAATGCAGACGTTTCGGCGACATACTGCCAATGAGTAAAGTAAACGGTCTGTCTGCCGCAGCCAGTGTAGTGATGGAGCTCTTTATGAAGGGCCGACATTGGTGCGATGTATGCTTGCTGTCTCGGTGCTGTCACACTTGTACTAAACACTGAGCGGTGACTTAATGATGAACACACAATTGTTTACTTGGAACACACTGAGTATAAAAATAACTTCATAAAAAACATACAATGGGCCACATGATTTTTCACCACAGACACACACACAAATAGACACGCTACGTTCAGAAATTCACTCCAAGCGCGCTCTCTACACTCCAGAACGTTCGGAAACTCAGAGCGCATTCCCGCCACTCTGACTGAGGAGACAGAGCGGCCGGAGCCTCAGGCAGGACGAGATGTGTAGAGACAGAACTGACACATTCAATATGGCGGACGCAATGACGTATCGCTGCCAATGACCAACACACTTGTTTGTAAATTCTTAGAAAATGGAGCGTGCTCTGCCTCTTTGAACACTGCACTCTCACACCGCAATGACAGCATCAGATTGAATTTCCGAACGTACCGACAGTCATATCATGAAAGAGAGCGAGGCAGCTGCCAGTGTTAATCAGTCACATTGTTCCTCACAGGCATGTTACCCCTTTTCGACCCAAGTCCTCATCAAAACTGTCACCTGCTCGTCAAAAATGTCAAAATGCAAAATCCAGACGACACGCACAACCGACCAACAGCTGGCCCCGAGGAGCCTGCTTGGCTCATCGCTTGTCCAGTGAGAAGGCATATATTTAGATGTACTGGTAGCCACTAGCCCTTAGCTTCAACCTTTGAGACTGACAAGCTCAATTACAAAACAGTCCATGCTAACTCACAACGTTTTCTTAAAACCCTGACTTGTTCATTTATAGCTCATAAAGATGTTTATGAATGTTTCAAATGTGTTAGAAATTGGTAAAAGGCACATGCTATGATGTCCTGTTTGCTAAGAAGACACCAAATGCGCTAGCACAAACTAACTTGAAAGCTAGCCCCCCTTTGTAGTCCTAATTTGTGACTTTGAGGTTCTACGTTGACTCAAAAATTATGCCACAATACCTAAACTGCTACTTCCTGTTTGCTAAGAAGGCATCAGGCATTGTAGACCGTAGATACACATGCAATTCTATTCATACTACATTTCAGGATTGACGTCAGTTCACGTTCCGGCATGTGCATTGGCCCATGCATTTCCATCCCATGCTTGCACATTTAATCAAAATGGCGACACCACGAAAGCGAAAAGAAACAGAGCTGCTGCGTCTTTTGAATTTGACTGAAAAGGAGGAAAAAGTAAAACGACGATACAATGTGCGACCACGGAACGTGACAGAGAATTCACCACACTGATGCAAGAAATTAGAGGCATTGATCTGGAGATGGACCATCCGTGCTTTCGTACTTTCGTTCGTTGCTCCGGTGCATGTGTGGACGGCGCGCTTTACATGCGTTCAGTCCACACAATCACAAAAATTGAGTTTTTCTTTTCAGTCCGGTCATGGTACTCTTTTGTAATGTCATTGCTTAACAAATATTTCTTGTCTATCTCAGCTCACGTTGGGCGAGAGAAGCGGGGTACACCCTGGACTGTCACCTGCCCATTGACCAGTCACACATGGACAGGAAATATTCACAATGTCTCCAACATGACAACATGCATGTTTTTGGAATGTGAGAGAAAAACCCAAGCAAGCATGGAAAAAAATATGAATATTCATTTACCCTCAAATGACTTTTTAGCAACAGAATTTGGATACCAGTCAATCGCAGGCCACAAATAGAAACAACAATTGACACTCAAATTCACAGGTATGGACAATTTTGAATTTTTAATGAAGCTAACATGCATGCTTATGGAATAAGGGAGGAAAGTCCCACTCGAGCTCGAGGAGAACATGCTAACGCCACCAGATTTGAACCAGAACCTCAAAGCTATAAGGAGGACGTGCTAACCACTGTACACCGTGCTGCCCATCACCAAAAAAAAAAAAAAAAAAAAGAATGTAATTAAAAGGAGAAAGTAAGGAGGAGCAGTGCAGCTATTCTACAGTTGTAGCGTGTGCATGCAGGTGCTGATGCTGCTATAGGCCTCCTGCTACATATGGCCAAGGATGCGCTCACTTTCACGCGCCCTCTGACGTGCACCGTCAACACTCGTCACGCGTGCAGCATCCATCACATGTGCACCGTAAGCGGCCGGACAACTGCGGTCCGGTACCCCGGCAGCCTGACGCATGCCCGGATGCCGACTTTCCCACCCACCGGTCCGAGTGGAACCTCATCCCCTCAGGGGCTCTCTCCTTCTCCCTTCCTGACTGTGCCCCGTCTTACCTTCCGTGCGTGTACCGAGGACGGAGCTTTGTGTCTCCTGGCTATCGAGTGCTGGTCGCCGGCTTGCTCAGCACCGGCGAGTCGGAACAAGCCGAGCCGATTAAGCGCCGGGCCGGGACGTGCTGGCCTGGCTGCTGCTGCTCAGGAGGAATGATGATGACATCCATAGGACGGACACCCACCCCAACCCCCTCCTTGCCCCACCACCACCGTTACCACCTGACAAACCCTCTTCCTCCTCCTCCCCTCCTCCTCCCCCCTTTTTCTTGCCTCGATGTGGAGATGCGGGAAATAGCAGCAGCGGGGACGGGAGGGGCCGAGAGAGAGAGAGAGAGAGAGAGAGAGAGAGAGAGAGAGAGAGACATATATATATATATATATATATATATATATATATATATCACCAAAACGCCGCTAGAAGGCGCCCTCAATAAAAACATTTCAATGACGACGACAGGAATAGAAACGATAAAATAACATAACAACACATAACATGATATAGCTATTTGCAAAACATTAATTTTACTCGACATTTTGGTATATACTGAAATGTTCATCATTTTGATATGAAGTTGTTTTATATGAATACAAACATAATTATAAAACTAGAAAATTCTCATTATTATATAATGGGGAACAAGTTTAGTGTTATTTCAAAATAAAATACAGAACAAGAATATTTTCTTAAAATATGATACAGAAGAAAAATAAGGCTCTCTTAAAATAATATAGTTTACTGACATTGTTTGAAAATACAATACAGTATAGACCAATGATGTCAATGAATGCTATAATATAATGTTGTATACTATAAAGCAAGAATATTATCTTAAAATATAATAGAGCTACAATGTTAATATTTCCTGGTGAAATACAGAACATGAACATTAATAAACAATCATAATATAATTCTTTATATCATAAGACATAAAACAGAATAACATCCATCCATCCATTTTCTACCGCTTATCCGAGGTCGGGTCGCGGGGGCAGTAGCTTTAGCAGGGACGCCCAGACTTCCCTCTCCCCAGCCACTTCATCCAGCTCTTCCGGGGGTATCCCGAGGCGTTCCTAGACCAGCTGAAAGACGTAGTCTCTCCAGCGTGTCCTGGGTCTTCCCCAGGGTCTCCTCCCGGTGGGACCTACTCAGAACACCTCACCAGGGAGGCGTCCGGGAGGCATACGAATCTGATACCCCAGCCACCTCATCTGGCTCCTCTCGATGTGGAGGAGCAGCGGCTCGACTCTGAGATCCTCCCGGATGACCGAGCTTCTCACCCTATCTCTAAGGGAGAGCCCGGACACCCTGCGGAGGAAATTCATTTCGGCCGCTTGTATCCGGGATCTTGTTCTTTCGGTCACAACCCACAGCTCGTGACCATAGGTGAGGTTGGGAACGTAGATAGAGCCGTAAATTGGGAGCTTCGTCTTTCAGCTTAGCTCCTTCTTCACCACAACGGACCAATACAAAGTCCGCATAGCTGCAGACGCTGCACCGATCTGCCTGTCGATCTCCCATTCCATTTCTCCCTCACTCGTGAACAGGATCCCAAGAAACTTGAACTCCTCCACTTGGGGCAGGATCTCATTCCTGACCTGGAGAGGGCACGCCATCCTTTTCCGAATGAGGACGATGGTCTCAGATTTGGAGGTTTGATTCTCATCCCAGCCGCTTCACACTCGGCTGCGAAACACTCCAGTGAGAGTTGGAGATCACAGCTTGTTGAAGCCAACCGAACCACATCATCTGATGCAATACTGAGGAAACCAAACCGGACCCCCTCGACGCCTCGGCTGTGCCTTGAAATTCTGTCCATAAAAGTTATGAACAGAATCGGTGACAAAGGGCAGCCTGGGCGGAGTCCGACCCTCACCGGAAACGAGTCCGACTTACTGCCGGCAATGCGGACCTAACTCTGACACCGGTCGTACAGGCACCGAACAGCCCGCGTCAGGGGGTTCGCTACCCCATACTCCTGAAGCACCCCCCACAGGACTCCCCGAGGGACACGGTCGAACGCCTTCTCCAAGTCCACAAAACACATGTAAACTGGTTGGGTGAACTCCCATGCACCCTCAAGGACCCTGCCGAGGGTGTAGAGCTGGTCCACTGTTCCACGGCCAGGACGGGTTCTGATCGGGGGGCCGTTCCTCCCAATCACGCCCTTCCAGGTCTCACTGTCACTGCCCACGTGAGCATTGAAGTCTCCCAGCAGAACAATGGAGTCTCCAGCGGGAGCGCTTTCCAGCACCCCCTCCAAGGACTCCAAAAAGGGTGGGTACTCTGAACTGCTGTTTGGTGCACAGGCACAGGTTTGCATAACCAAAGAATTTCTTCACAAACTGTCAGAAACTGTCTCAGGGAAGCTCATCTGCATGCTTGTCGTCCTCATCGGGGTCTCGACCTGACTGCAGTTCATCGTCGTAACCGACTTGAGTTCCTGCCAATATTCAGCAACTTCGAACAGCCATTGAGAGGAGTGGACCAACATTCCACAGGCCACAAGCAACAACCTGATCAACTCTATGCGAAGGAGATGTGTTCCACTGTGTGAGGGAAATGGTGGTCACACCAGATACTGACTGGTTCTCTGACCCCCCCAAATGACTTGGGGGGGTCAGAGAACCTAAAAATCTAAATCTGTGTGCTCACGAACACAGATTTAGACAGATTTGTGAACAATATTTGATGGAAAAGTACAGAGAAGGTCAGAAGGAGCTACATTGTGTCTTTGTAGATCTAGAGAAAGCCTATGACAGAGTACCCAGAGAGGAACTGTGGTACTGCATGCGGAAGTCTGGAGTGGCAGGGAAGTATGTTAGAATAATACAGGACATGTACGAGGGCAGCAGAACAGCGGTGAGGTGTGCTGTAGGTGTGACAGAAGAATTTAAGGTGGACGTGGGACTGCATCAGGGATCAGCCCTGAGCCCCTTCCTTTTTGCAGTGGTGATGGATAGGCTTACAGATGAGGTTAGACTGGAATCCCCGTGGACCATGATGTTTGCAGATGACATTGTGATCTGCAGTGAAAGCAGGGAGCAGCTGGAGGAACAGTTAGAAAGATGGAGGCATGCACTGGGAAGAAGAGGAATGAAGATTAGCCGAAGTAAGACAGAATATATGTGCATGAATGAGAGGGGTGGTGGGGGAAGAGTGAGGCTACAGGGAGAATAGATAGCAAGGGTGGAGGACTTTAAATACTTGGGGTCAACCGTCCAGAGCAATGGTGAGTGTGGTCAGGAAGTGAAGAAACGGATCCAAGCAGGTTGGAACGGGTGGAGGAAGGTGTCTGGTGTGTTATGTGACAGAAGAGTCTCTGCGAGGATGAAGGGCAAAGTTTATAAAACAGTGGTGAGGCCAGCCATGATGTACGGATTAGAGACAGTGGCACTGAAGAGACAACAGGAAGCAGAGTTGGAGGTGGCGGAAATGAAGATGCTGAGGTTCGCTCTCGGAGTGACCAGGTTGGATCAAATTAGAAATGAGCTCATCAGAGGGACAGCCAAGGTTCGATGTTTTGGAGACAAAGTTAGAGAGAGAAGACTTTGATGGTTTGGACACATCCAGAGGAGAAATATATAATATATATATATTATATTGGTAGAAGGATGATGAAGATGGAGCTGCCAGGCAAGAGAGCTAGAGGAAGACCAAAGAGAAGGTTGACGGATGTCGTGAGGGAAGACATGATGGCAGTTGGTGTTTGAGAGGAGGATGCAGGAGATAGGCTTACATGGAAAAGGATGACGCGCTGTGGCGACCCCTAACGGGACAAGGCGAAAGGAAAAGAAGAAGAATTTGAGGGAAATTGCCTTTTGTGTATGTAGAAAATGTTTTAGATCTTTGAGTCCAGCTCATGAAAAATGGGAACAAAAACAAAAGTGTTGCGTATATATTTTTGTTCCGTGTATGATATTGAACAGTAATTGTCATGTCATGTATCTTAGAAGACAAAAAAGAACAATATTATATTGAAATATGCTCTAAAATGAAACAAGACTAAAAGTGACTAAAAGTCCCATGCTACCTTATAAATAGACTTTACAAGGATGAGTAAGGCAATAATAGTATACTGTACTGTGCTCCGATAGAGTAAAAAGTATAATGTGGAAATTGTATTTATCGTTGGGATTTATAATAATATACTGAATGAGTTTATACTTTAGAGTATAATTTAAAAACAAGAATTGTGTATCTCACGTAATACAAGTAAAAGACGAAAATGGAAGTGGGTTTGAAAAAAAAAGGGTGGGGGGGGGGGTTGGACACTGTACCTTTAAATGAAAGTCTGGGGAGGAGAAGGAGGAGGAGCGAGAACGCTGAACAAGCTTCACTGACTGACTGACTGACTGTAATGTGACTTTTTGACTGTCGGGCTCTCAGGACGCTCTTATCGTCAACAATGTCAAACTCCGTGAAGAACGTGGTCATTTTCGGCGCGACGGGAATGACCGGCCTGGCCACCCTGCCACTCGCGACGGCTGCAGGTGAGAGATGTCGTCACACTTCCGGGACGCAACGAAGTCTCCCTCATAAAAAAAAAAAAATAATAATTTTTTTTAAAGATGTATATAGCGACTTTTCAGGGACCCAAGGACTCGTACAAAGAAGGTTAGAAAATAAAAGAACATTAAAAAAAAAAAAGGTTCTGGTTCTGTATGAGAGCTCCTCGGGGAACTTGTTTTGTAGTCGTCTTCTGAATCTGACGTCGGCCGTGACGTCGAAGTTGAGTTCAATCGAAATTGTACATTATTATATTAAATAACAAATTACTAGGTGTCTAATGTATTTGTTAATAATAATATAAAATACTACTTCTAATACTGCACTACTACTATTACAACAGCTTCTAATTAATGATAATGTAATAGCCATCCATGCATTCATCCATTTTCTGTACCGCATATTGTCACCTGATAAAATTATTATTAATAATATTAACGATAATAATAATAATAATAATAATGACAAACGAGAAATTGTGTGTGAATGCTGAAGAGCTGAGCTGATGCTGTAGAATGATTAAAGATTTTGAATGGGAGAATTTTTATTTTTTTATTTTTCCAACAATTTCTAATGGAAAATGTGGACTTTAATTGTGAATTGTTTGAATTCCTACATCAATTTGAATGGTTTTGTTTCTTGTGGTAAAATGTGGAAATAGGGGAATACAAAAAAAAAAGTTCCCAGGATCAGAATGCCACGTATAAGGTGAATATTTTGAATGTGGAAGTATTATTATTGATATAGTGTATTTACATTGACTGTTTGATGGATTATCACATACATCCTTCGGAAATGTTTTATATTTATTTTATTAACAATATATTTATTTGCATGTTTTTTTTCTCATTAGACCTCAAAAATAGAACTATGTTACCATTAATTTGACATATACGCCAATCATCTCAGTCATGAAAATTAGATCTATACATAAGTGAATCACAGTTAAATTAATAACAGTAATCACTGAGTTGCTTTAATGCATAATTTAGCATAATAAGCTTAATTAATTAAGCATTATCGTCCTGGGCCAAAAATGCTGAGTCGTGTTAGGTCAGCCTGGTGATCATAGATAAGTGTTATCCTGGGTGTACAGGAGTGGCGATGTCACACCGACTGTTTGGTTCAATTTGTGTGTGTGTGTGTATCTGAGACGAGGACAAGTTGTCAGGTGCATCTGTTGCTGGTCAAATCAACTGGAGAATGTTCTAGTCGCAAGAGAGGTTCCAGTCCCAAAAGAGACAGTTGTAGTCCTGAGATAAGGTACTATAGATCAGAGAAGGATCTACAGTAGTCCCAAGAGGAAGTTTTAGTCCTAAGGGAATGCGCTAGGCCTGAGAGAAGGTTCTGCTCCAGGCAGACATTTCTAGTCCCCAGAGAAGGTTGTAGCACAGAGCAAGGGTTCTAGTCACCAGAAAAGCTACTAATCCTAAGAGAAAGTTTTAGTCTGGTGAGAATGAGAAGAATGTTCTAGTTCAGAGCAAGGCTTCTTGTCCTGAGATAGGTTTCTTGTTCCCAGAGAGGGTGCTCATCCCGAAAGCAGGTTCTCGTCCAGGGAGAGCGTTGTGATGAGGTACAGGTCACAAGTGAGGGTTCCAGTCTTGAAAGACGTTTCTAGTCCCTAGAGAATGTTGTAGTTCTAGTCTAGAGAGGTTACTAGTTCCTGAGAGAGGGTACTAGTCCAGGAGGAAGTTCTAGTCTCAAGTGAAACTTTTAGTCTGGAGGAAGGGGTTTTAGTACCCAGAGAAACTTTTAGTCCAGGGCAAAGTTTCAAGACCCAAGAGAAGGTAGGTGTCAGGAGAGAAGGTAGTAGGCCTGAGAAAACATTCTAGTCCCAATTTAAGGTTCCAGTCCTGAAATAAAGGTCTGATCCTAAGAGAAACTTTAGTCCCAAGGGAAGGTTCCGGTCGTGAGATAAGGTTCTCCTCCCTCCCTCACCTCCTCTTCTTCCTCCTTGTGCAGACTACAACGTGACGGTGCTGGTGCGAGACCCCGCCAGGCTCCCGGCGGACCACAAGGCATCCAGGGTGGTGGTTGGAGATGTTCTCAACAAGAACGATGTGAAGAAAGCCATGGAGGGCCAGGATGCCGTCGTCATCATCCTGGGAACCAGGAACGACCTCAGTGAGAACAAAACACTGCAAAGACAGAAGATGGTGGTACCTTTACTTACGAGCAATGATACCGTTAACGCCTTACAAAGTAATGCGTTACTCCAAAATACTGCCATTTTGAGTAACGAGCAAAGTAACACGTGACATTTCCCGGGAAACTTCAGTTACTTCTTCAAACCAACAATAGTTACTTTTGCCTCAACATCTCTCAAGTACTAATTTGTAGCTGGTAGTTCAAACAAAGAGCAGAGCAGCTGTGCAGAAGTATTTAACCGAGACCACTCTTTTCCTCAACAAATATATATCTCGGCACGTGGGCAACTGGTTAGCACACCTGCATCACAGTTCTGAGGACCTGGGTTCAAATCCGGCCTCGCCTGTGTGGAGTTTGCATGTTCTCACCGTGCCTGCGTGGGTTTTCTCCAGGTACTCCAGTTTCCTCCCACATCCGAAAAACCTGCATGGTAGGTTAATTGAAGACCCTAAATTGCCCGAAGGTGTGAATGTGAGTGCGAATGGTTGTTTGTTTATATGTGCCCTGCGATTGGCTGTCGATCAGTTCAGGGTGTACCCCGCCTCTTGCCCGAAGATAGCTGGGATAGGCTCCAGCATGCCCACGACCCTAGTGAGGATAAGTAATACAGAAAATGGATGGATGGATGTATACAGTATGTGTGTGAGGGGGGCGTTCGTTTAATGCGATTGTCCATTAAATGGAAGCACTTTTTCGTGGGCTAAAACACCATTACAATACAAGGTAATTATTACTTTTTTCGTGGCCTAAAAACACCCACTACAGTACAAAGTTATTGTAAATAAATGTAAAAAATGCTTGAAAAGTTTTAAAGTTTATCCAAATTTAGCTTGCTGGTGCCTGAGAAGGGTGATTTTAAGTTCCAAATGGAGACTATTTTATCTCAGTGAAATCCGAAGTCCGTTAAATCAAGGTCCATTAAGTCGAGGTTCCACTGTGTTGTGTGTGTGTGTGTGTGTGTGTGTTTTAACGCCCCAAATTCTAGAATAAGCGGGGCTAAACCGCCAGTAAGCATTGTCGGGGTTGGTTCTCCCCCCAAAAAAGAAAAACAAACAATTTTTTTTTCTTTAAATTGGAAAAATATCAAAACAAAATCTGCAAATAGGTGAGTCTGCGGCTGCTGAACCGCGAGTATGCGAGGGTACTCTATATTGAACCTCATACAAAAAGTGTATACAAAACAAACTTGACTGTGTTGCGTTTCTGTCAGGTCCGACCACCGTCATGTCTGAAGGTACCAGAAACATCGTGGAGGCCATGAAGGCTCGCGGTATCCGCAAAGTGGTGGGCTGCATGTCAGGTATGATGCCTTACATTTATTTCCCGCGCGCATTTCCGAACGTTTGCAAATGTTTCCGTGCTCTTCCCCCGTCGATCAGCCTTTCTGCTGTGGGATAGCTCCAAAGTGCCGCCTCGCCTGCTGGCCGTCACCGAGGACCACGACAGGATGTACAACGTCATCAAGTCGTCCGGCCTTGACTACGTTGCTGTCATGCCGCCTCACATTGCGAGTCAGTGCAGACTAAATAACAACATTAATAATAACAACAACACATCGCGGGACACTTCATGAGACACACCATCTCATGACATCCAATACAATTCCGAATTGGATTGAAAACATTTGATTGCTAGTTTAAAGTGAGTACAAATTCAGTTGCTCAGAGGAAAAAACAGAAGGGAAAAACTCACAAAATGTGGAGATACGTCGTGCCAAACATTGATTCAATATAAAGGCAATTCAATAAATCAATACAAATTTCCATTCATTAATAATATTGTGAAATATATTTCTTAATAATTATATTGAATGTATTTAATAAATAGGGATACCATTATTTAAATACAAATGTCAGTGACTAAATAAAAATGTCAAATAAATTTTAAAAATTGTATTTCAACAATTCATACAATATACATTGTATATTTAGCAATTCTATTAAATATAAATCTATTAAATTTATACACAATCAAATAAATAATTGAACATTATTAAAAATATATTAAATGAAAATGCTATTCTATTGTTAAAATTGCAATGAACATAAAACCATAAATGAACCTATATGCTTATATAAAAATCCATTAACTAAATACAAATGTTAAAAATCATTTAAGTAGAAATTCGAATAAATACAAATTACATTAAATAATTAACAATTCAGTAAAATAAATAGAAACAAGTAATCAAATGTATAAATTGTAAGCGCTATTAAGTGCAAAAATTCCATTAAAGCATTTAAAAAAATGAAATACATAAATCAGTCTTAAAATAAATTTAATTGAATAGGTTCAATATGGTTAGTACAACATTTTCTATTTTCCCGTTCAATAAATTAATGAACAATTTAATTAACAATTTCACATTTTAATGAATAGATTTTTTTAAAAGTCCATTAATTTGCCTATATCTAATTTTAACAATCGTTTCATGCTTTTTATTTCCACCTTTACTGTATAGCTTTTTTTATTGGCTCTCAGATTGGATTACATTTATGTAAATATCACTACATGAAAATTGATATTTGAAGATAACGTGGACTAAAGGTGTGTCAAGCTTTCAATGCATCTAGAAGGAAGATCAGTGACCTTAAAATGTGCCCCCTCCCCCCATCATTTCTGATGTGATACTCAGACGATCTTCCCCTGACGGAGCGCTACTCGGCGACGGAGAATGCGCTGAGGGGACGAGCCATCTCCAAACACGACCTGGGACACTTCCTGGTCAAGTGTCTGTCCATCAACGAGTGGGACGGCAAGACGGTGGGCGTATGGGGCGACTACAAATAGTTCAAATCACCACCTTTTTTCCCCATCTGAACACATGAACAAAAGCTATATTTTTAAATAATGATACCAGCTCTTCTTACAGATAAAGAAACCATATATGGGTGTTCATTTGATTTCGGGCACTTTTGATTTTAGTTTTTCTCAAAAATAAAATGTCCCAAAAACTATATATAGGTGTTTATTTGATTTCGGGCACTTGATTTTCGTGACTGTCATCACCACCACACTGCACTATGTGATGACATGTGATGGTAATGACATTTCAAAGGTTTTAGCTAACTGTGCTATGCTGGTAGAGTTAGCTTAAATTGTTCTTTTAGCTAGCAAGTCCTGTACAACATTTATATGATTATCAAGTTTTTACTGGAAAAAAATTCAACATATTAACACTACAAGTCGTTTGGTAATGACATACAATAAAAATATGTGACTTAAGGGTACAAATGAGGAAAAAACCTACCAGTTATCAAAATGTCTGACTCTGCCCTAGCATGTGCTTGAGTGACAAGACAAAATGACACAGGAAATTAAAGAATCAGATTTTAAATAAACTTGACTGATCTTAAAATGGGCGGCACGGTGGCCGACTGGTTAGAGCGTCAACTTCACAGTTCTGAGGACCCGGGTTCAATTCCCGGTCCCGCCTGTGTGGAGTTTGCATGTTCTCCCCGTGCCTGTGTGGGTTTTCTCCGGGCACTCCAGTCCCCCCCCCCAAAAAAAAACATGCATTAATTGGAGACTCTAAATTGCCCGTAGGTGTGAATGTGAGTGCGAATGGTTGTTTGTTTGTATGTGCCCTGCGATTGGCTGGCAACCAGTTCAGGGTGTACCACGCCTCCTGCACGATGACAGCTGGGATAGGCTCCAGGAGAAGCGGCTCAGAAAATGGAGGAGGAAAAGCGGAGGAGAAATGGAGGAGGAGAAGCGGCTCAGAAAATGGATGGATGGATGATCTTAAAATGGTCAATGTGGCAGTAATGACAGCAACTTTAAGGGACAGACATATTTTAGTAAAAATAAAAAACAGAATTTGAAATGTCTTGTATATATATGATGAGAAATCATTCATTCTATTATATTTTAAGGAATTAATGGTAAAAGTTACACCATTTTAGCATTTTTTTAGTAGAAAGATAGAGCTTCATATAGCCAAACCCTGTGCTTACGACAGGGTGAAAACTGTAAAATACCACCATAAAAACGCTAAAAAAAATGTCAAAACATACTAATATTAACGTGAAATTTTAGACAACGCTTATAAGTAGGCACGCCCACTGCTGGTTATTGAAAAAATATATTTTTAAAAATATATTTTCTTCAAATTTTACATCAAGGACACAAAAAGGCCCGTAATCAAATAAACACTGCCAAACTCTACCAGACTGCCAAACTCTACCACACTTGTTTTGTGCTTCTCAAATAAATCAAGTTGAACTATTTGATGTGAGATAATTTCATTTTCATCCATAATCTTTATTGCACTAGTAGTCATGACAAAGACCAAAATGATGCTTTTCCAAGTTTCTTGCCATGCTGAAATTGGCTTGTTTTACCATTCACCTAGCCACTAAACTACACATCAATTCATGTAGTGGTGTGGCGCATGACATGGCCAACCACAAATACTCCCCACCCACAGATCAACACTTTAGCAGAACATTATTATTATGATTATCAAAAACTGATGCGGGCAACACTGTTATCTCATACTAACCTTACCTTTAGGCTTCGACATGATCGCATCAAAATGGTTCTTTCACATTTGGAAGTTGGACCATGTCATTGGCTGACAAACTCATTTTGGGGGTGGTTATTATGTTAATTAGCCTCACTGTGACAGCACAATCTGGCAAAATTCAGAAGAGCTCGCTCACAAACGTTTTTTTTTTTTTTTTTTTTTTAAATAGACAAATAATTAAAGGTGGTTGTTTAATTTCACACTTGATGTGTGGGCAAGCATTCCAGAGACCAAACTTTATGTATATATATATATTTTAAAAAATGTAAATTTTCCAAAATACTGTTATGTCGATTTTGACGTAATCTTTTTCTGCATCCTGGTGGCCAGAATGACACACAAGAAAATACTGTTAAGCTATGAACGATGTGAAAATACGACTATATTCTTCTAGCATTAGTCAATGAAGTTTTATTTGAGAACTAGTTTTTTTTAAATCACTGAATAAATACTTTGTAATTGTTCTTGACGTATTTTCTTTCCTTTCGGTAGGGCCATAATACTCCTTCGTACGACTGATCCAGTATTTTATTTTAAGTACATACATTTTATTTCGGCATTATTTTAGTTTTTGACGAGTAAAGATACACGTACATGCGATTTGTTTCGACTTAATTATATTCTTGTCTTGACGTCCATTGTGTGTACATATATTGAATATATGACACTCAGTTTAACGCCGAGCTGTTAAAAAGGTGAGAAAAAAGGGCAGGAAATAAGTTTTTTTACCCTGAAAAAATGTCATCAAGTGGGAGATTCCGAGTCGTCACAAGCGCCCACGTGACTCACATCTTCCAACCACAGTTAGTTCCGGTGGAGGCGCAGCCAACCAGAGTCCGCGCCCTCATGTTTGCATCTCACAGCTGATCCTGGAACGCCGGCGGGTTGGCAGAGAAGCCAAGGAGCCAAGAAGCTGTCAAGCCGAGAGACCACTTGTTGTTGCCGAGCAGCGAGCGGCGGTCGTCGGCTTGGTCTTCATCGCCTCTCTGCTGCCTCCAGGTGAGACCTTCATGGTTCGATTATCTCGTTGTTAATGTGAGCTTCGGACACTTATGACGCCATAAACGAGAGAGATTGTCCATTTATGGTCCACATGAGGGATTCGAGGTTTATTTGTCTATATATATATATATATATATATATGGCCCGCTGCTACGCAATTCTGAAAATAAATGTTTTAACAACAAACTGTTTTTAATCTTTTATATTTTCAGACAAAAGCACATTTTCCCCAATCAAAGAATTCCTTGGTTGCAGTACAAGTTGTGATATCCAACAAGCCTAGTGACTAACATGCAGCACGCCCACACAGCACATGGTCACGTGACACATAGCATCTATATCTGTGTGTGTGTTATATCAACAGGACACACACACACACACAGATATAGATGCTATGTGTCACGTGACCATGCGCTGTGTGGGCGTGCTGCATGTTCGTCACTGAGGCTTGTTGGATATCACAACTTGTGTTATGTCAACAGGACAGCTGTGTGAGGTCAACTCATCTCACACACACACACACACACACACACACAAATATATTTACACTATACACACACGCATACATAAATGTCTTTCTCTTTCTCTCTATATATATTAGGGATGTATCAATGTTTATATCTCACGGTTCGGGTTTAATCTTATGGTACAATAATTATTGCAATATTGTGGGAAAGCTCACAGTATTACAGGAAGGCTCACAGGACAGGTGGGGCAAAGAGGCGAAAGCAGAAGAACCGAAAAACCTCTATTTCTTGCTCTTCTTGACACTTGCTGAGTCCTTCTCAATAGGTTTTAGTAGTTCCTGTCCGTTTTCCCACAGGTTTTGTTGAAGGAGTCTGCTTCAAATCATATATTAACCGGTGTGGCTGTGTATAGTCAGCCCAAAGTGAAATTTTAAACACATCAACTCATTATTTAATACCGAGACAAGACCACGACAATATCGAGGCTGTTTGAATTTTGCGATATTGCGCTATCGTGAATATTGTCACATCCCTAAAATACATATACAGGATATATGTGCAGTACACAAGCATACAGAGATGCACGTATGCAGTAAACATGAATATACACGTGTGTAGAGGACACTTGTACACAGTACAGACATAAACAGCAAACTCACAAATATACCCTGGTCACAGATATGCATACATACAATACAAAAATACACATGTACAGTATACATGACTCAAATACACATACGTACAGTAGTGTTTATATATTCTGTAGATATATTGAAAAACACACACGGGTACATTATTACAGTATGTAATACATACATTATTACACACATGTATACATACAATACACATAAATGTTTCCAGGTAAGTAATCAGATTACAGTTACTTCATCAAACTATAATAATTACTACTGAGTCATGAATGATTTAACAATCAATCATATGATTTCTTCCCATTATCACTTCACCAAATAGGTCGACTGTATCTTTTGTAATTGTTGAGGAAAATGACTGGGGTCATTGTTTATCATACAATCCACAGCGAAGGTGCAGTAAATAAAAGCGCGAAGAAATGCATGGCTTCACTGTTGCCACACTATTTTTGTTATTTTTCTTAGTAAAAAGTGTATTTGATTGTTGTTACTTTTTTATTTACACATTAAGAAGAGAGCTTTACTGGGGTGTAAGCGCGCAATGCATTGTGGGTTAATTATTCATACCGAAGTGCGCTGTCAGAAATTGTCATGGGGGTAAGAACTGACTCACTGAACGACTTACTTAAGCTTAGCTTAAATAATATTTACAATGAAAAGTGAGAGCTTTCAACTTCGGCTGGAGTCCGGACTGCTTGTGAGCTGGTTCAACGCGCTGCACGGCTGACGTTCACGTAAATTATTCTCCCCCCGTCAGTCAACCACAGCTTTGCTAGTTAAAAATCCATCCATCCATTTTCTGAGCCGCTTCTCCTCACTAGGGTCGCGGGAGTGCTGGAGCCTATCCCAGCTGTCATCGGGCAGGAGGCGGGGTACACCCTGAACTGGTTGCCAGCCAATCGCAGGTCACATACAAAATACACAACCATTCGCACTCACAGTCATGCCTATGGGCAATTTAGAGTCTCCAATTAATGCATGTTTTTGGGATGTGGGAGGAAACTGGAGTGCCCGGAGAAAACCCACGCAGGCACGGGGAGAACATGCAAACTCCACACAGGCGGGGACGGGGATTGAACCCCGCACCTCAGAACTGTGAGGCTGACGCTCTAACCAGTCGGTCACAGCTGCTTAAAATTGTCACAGGGAACAAAAAAGTTCTCGCGCTCTTTGCATCAAAATTACGATGGTGGGAGCAGGTATGTGTGGGTTGTTGGGGTATGAAATCAGGAAAAGCTACCAACAACTCTAAAATGCAAATAAAATGAGTACTGTTGTCCGCAATCACACTTTTAAAACAACGTTATGTGCAGTCCTGTCTGTTTCCCCCAAGGCCAACATCGAACAGCTACTCTCTCTCACATTTACGCACACACACACACTTGCTCCCACCATTGTAATTTTGATGCAAAGATTCACCCCCACACAATCGTAAACCAAAGAACTCGAACAATATGCAGCGCTGCTACAGTCTATCTATCTAGTGTATCTATCTATGAGTCTTTAGAGATGTGTACTTGAGAATGGTGTCTTTGTTTAGCTGTTTAGGTACTGTATTTGGCATGTCAAGTCTGTACTAAGTAGCTCATTTAATGTGGCTTCAACGAGACGAATATTTAATTTAATGGTTCATGTTGATGACGGCATTCTGCAACCTGTGTTGCGTATGTAACCAAGTAATGGGTACGGTTAAGCTAAGGCTCTTTCTGTACTGTAGATGAGTGATACTCCTGCTACTTGGCAGCTGCAGAAAGTAACTCAAAAGGTTACTTGTAATCTTAATTAGTTACTTTTAAAATAAATCAGTAAAGTCACTAAGTTACTTTTTTAAGGTAACTGTGGCAACACTGGATATACACATACATAAATACTCTACACAACAAATGTGCTGAACACACATTTGTATATACAATACACACATTTAAATATATTTACGACACAGACAGTAAACACACATGCATACAGAAAACATATACTGTACACGCACACACACACATTCATGCATAGAGTAAACATACACTGTACATGCACACACACACATATTGTTATTCCAATATCACAATCGCAGTCATTTTGGAACGTTTTTGGAAAACAAGTGAAATACACAATTTACCAAAAATGAAGAGTCCAGTTTCCTCAATTCAACTTTTGCAGATTAGCCTGACCTAGATGACTGAGAATGTCCACAGAGATTAAAAAAAAAAAATTATTCAAGCAGATAGGTATTTTTTTTTTATGAATGTTGTGACCTTAAATTAAAAATGACTTAGGCAATTATGCTATTAGGCTAATGCTATAGCAGCACACATTCTGCATTGCGAGCCATTGTTTACTATGTAATGATGTCATGACGACATCATGCTGTCATATGAAGGAACTTAAGTCGTTTTATTAATTTTTTTTACATCAAATGTCCTGTGATCATTATTGTATCTTTTTTTTGTTGCTAGGCAGAAAAGCAACATGGAATTCAAGTATCAAAGATTTGTACACAAGGCGTCTTGCAAAATGGCTGTTCAAAGTTGACATGTGCTCCACAGGAATTTGAATGTCTGCGTTACCGTCGTCTCCATGGCCATGTCGATGCATCATCATCATTCTCTTGACCTCCTTACCACGCCTGTTTGCAGGTAACCACACCCCTAACCCACTGACTAACTGTGCATTTGGCACCTAGGCTTTCAGTGGGGACTTAGAGTGGGAGGAAAAAGTATGACAATCCTTTGGCGTGTCTTAAATTTCTGCATAAACTGGTCATAAAACCAATGCCCCTTGCCCCTCCCTTAGGGACTGGTCAGGGGCGCTGCGGTTGGGCTGGGTGACCGCCCTGGGTTTTGGGGAGCGGTTGGTGTCTCCCTGGCTGGGTCCCCCACGTGATGGGCTCGCTGGCTTGGCCCCCCTTTGAGGGTGGGGGTGGCCAGGCCCACCCTTCCGCAATGTGCCGGCACAGCAACTCCGTACACCAGTTCACTAACATGCATGTGTCACTAATAAGTTCCATAGACACGATATAGGCTTCAATGGCTTGTGCTGGGACTACTAGTAATGACATGTTATATTAAGATATCAACTCACAGGTTCTTATAGGTGTCTAGACTGTCTAACTATTGTTCTGCTGTGGTTCGCACCCCTATTCCCCTTGTCCGTTATGTCCCTCTGTCTGTCCCCTAAAACCCTTTTCTGTCCGACTGCATTTTCAATAAACATCAGAATGATCAAAAAATATATGAAAATTGAGCAGAGGAAGTATTTCAAACTCCCCTGTTGCACAGCAAAACTGTTCCAGCATATAAGGCATACAGATAAACCAATCGGCATGGCCATGCAGCTGAACAGGACAGGTTAAAAAAAAAAAATAACTCAATATCATAAAGTAACTTGATAAAACGTAAGAAAATGTCAAATACATCATGCTCACTCACCAGAGATGCTTATTATTCACTGTATTAATGCAATGATTCTCAAAGTGGTACGTGAGCTCACTGAAATAAATGTTCCGTCCATCCGTCCAAGGCCCTTGGCAGATAAGAATGACTTGGCAGCTCAAAGATGCTGAAATCTGGTTGGACAAAAAAATCTAACATCCAAATATCCAATGAAAGCAATGTAGCCAAGAGAAATTCTACAAAATGAAGAGAATAATCTGTTGGAAATAAACTAATAGAACCACTGGATTAAGACCACCCACATCCCCTCACCGACTTTACCAACGCCGCTGCGTCCCCTACAGGTCGACTGAGTAACTGCACGCACCCCCTGGTGCCCGAGCATGGTGGCTTCCGCTGTGAGCCGTCCCCCTGTCGAGGTTTCCTGCACAAGACCTCCGTGCACCTGTTCTGTGAGGATGGCTATCGCGCACCCAAGTCTCCCGTCTCCTGGTGCCATCACGGCGCTTGGAAGCCGCCCATACCCACCTGCGTCCGCATCAAAGGTGAACGTTGAGGAAGTCTGCCATTTTGGTCTAATGCGGCCCTTTCCAGGTGTCCGTCAAAGACGAACTTGTCCTATAAATGTTGTCTAATCGCTACCAAATTTGGAAAATTCAGCCTCTCAAGCCAGTTTTAAAAAAGCAACATGAAATTTGTTAGACATGCCTATTATGAGTAGACCTGCAAAAAATCTCAAGAAGTCATGCCTCAAAAGATGCAGGAAGTCTGCAATTTTTGTTGAAAGAGGCCATTTTAGGCTCATCTTAGCCATTTCCACGTATCCTTTAATGAGAAGCTGGGGAGGCTGATCGTTGTTTTCGCCCAGCGAATACTGGTCAACGAGGTTCGGGGTGGGGGGAGGAGTCGGCTCAGTCCATGCTACTAAATTTTAATCATGTATAAATTGTGAAGAATTTGAGCTTTCCATCACGCCATGTGGGCAGCGCATGGTGGCCAAATTTGATGACCACTTCATATCATGGACCTAGATCTAAACGTGCTGACCTAGTTTCTCTCTAAAGTTCTTCCTTCTTGTTTCGGTCCTACCAGAAATCAACGCAGTTTTACTCTCATTAGGTCGCTCCTTTCAACCAGGCCTTATACTGACTCCTGTATTACATTACATAACTGTACATATATATCGTACATTACATTGTACAGTTTGACATTCTGTATGTTTTCTAAAGTGTTTAAATAGCAGTATATGATAAACAAATTGAGAAATCCTACTTTGAAACCCTAACCAATGTTTGAATCCCTAATCCTTATTTCAAACCAAAATCTGAAACCCTAACTCAGGGTTCAAATTGTAATTTGATACCATAACTCAGACTTCAAATTCTAACCTTGACTTGAAACCTTAACCCCCCCCCCCCTTTTTTTTAAACAATAATTTGAAACCCAAACTCTACATTGAAACCCTAACCCAGGATTGAAACCCTAGTTTCAGAACCCTTGAAACCCTTCCATTTGCATTCTTCCATAATATGAAACCCAAACTTGAAACCCTACTTTGAAAAGCTTACCCTGGCTTGAAACGGCGATTTGAAATTATAAATGTAAAACCTATCTTGAAACCCTAACCCAGGTTTACAACCCTAATTTGAAACCTTAATACAGGTTTGAAACTCAAATTTGACACTCTAACCCAACATTGAAACCCTTATTTGAACCCCTCACTCGAAACTGTAAGCCAGGCTTGAAACTTTAATTTAAAACCCTAATTTTATACCCTAACTTGAAACCTCAATTTTAAACTTGTCTCGAAACTCTAACCCAATCTTAAAACCCTTCTAATTACGAAAGGGGTGCATGCAGTGCTCGTTTTCACCTATTAATCAGACTGTTTGTGGTTTTGGTGCCATGTCTTCTTCTTCTTGTGGCAGTGGGTCTGCAAACAGGAAGTGTGAGATGAGGAAGTGAAAGAAGCCACCAGAATAAACATTAATCTCAGACAGGAAGCTGCAAACAAACCACACGGGAACATCAAAAATGTGTCAGCGCTTTTACCCACGATGCCATGCAGTGCTGTGATACAATAGAATAGGCCTACAAACTAACACTGGGTAGTAAGAAACCAACAGGCTTGAGACCCTAATAGAGACTTCAAACCCTACTTTGAGCCATTAACCCTGTCTTGAAACCCTACTGCTCATATTCTCCACAGGGGGTGCGGGCATTAACGCCAACACTGGGGCAGACTTTGCCATGCCCAACATGGCCACCACGGCTGTGGGCGTGTCCATATTTCTGCTCACCACCACCGCCTGCCTGGTGGTCAAGTCCCGCCTCTGCCCCTGTCAATCACATAGGTGAGGTCCCTGCTGTCATTCACAATTACTCATGCGTCACGATTTGTCACACAAGTGTCACATGATGAGTCACATTACATGTGCCACATAACGTGTGTAACATGTTACATTACTTATCACATGACGCATGTCTCATGACGTCACGTGACAAATGTCAAGTGATGTTACATGACACGTCACACGACCTGTCACATAATGTGATATTAAATGATGCGCGTCACATGAAATGTATCGCATGTAACGTGTCACATACATGATACGTCACGTGTGTCACATTGTGTCAGATGATGTTATGTGACTCATGTCACTTGACGCACATCACATGATGCGTCTGTCACATCTCGTGTGTCATCAAAGGACGTGTGTCTCATGAATTGTGAAGTGTGTTGCATGATGTTATGTGACACGTCATGTGTCACATATCTGTCAAAGGAAACTTCACATGACGTGTGACATGACACATGCCATATGACACATCACATGACAGTGATGTGTGTCACATGAAGCGTCTGTGTCACATGAAGGGTCTGTCACGTCACATGAAGTGTTATGGATCTATTGTCACATGAAACGTGACACGTGTCACCTGACAAGTCAGATGGTGTTTGTCACGATTTATCACGTTGCACGTGTCAAGTGATGTCACATGACATGACACTTAATGTGTATCACATGACATGTTCCATGTATCAAATAACGCATGTCATATGATGCGTGTCACATGATGCATGGCACATGATATTATTTCATGACGTGTGTCACATGACATTTATTTCACATCTACCACCAGGCGTCGGTCCTCGGATCAGCTGGACCTGATGAATGAGGGACTTCCCGTGTCGCTGCCCTCCTACGAGGAGGCGGTCTACGGCAGCTGGGGTCAGCCCCTCCCGCCCTGCCGGTCTCCCCCGCCGGGACCCACCCACCTCCTGCTGGCCCGGGAGCCACCCGGCGACCAATCCTGCTCTGAAAATCCCCCGCCCCCTTACGAGGAGGTCCAATCACGAAGGAACGACAACCGACGGCTCCGCGTTTCTCTGTTGGACGACAAAGCTGTTTAAAGGACAAACTGTGAGAAGATTTTTGATTGACAGCTGACGGATGTGACAACTTGGCACTTTTTTTTCTTTTTTTGGTCGGACGCAGCGGGCTGGCATCCAGACCAAAGCTGATTGGCCAGTTTGCACACATCTGACTTACTGTATGTTATATTGTACACGTGTGTGTGTGTGTGTGTGTGCAATCACACGCTGTTATAGAAACAAGTGTGTTGTCATGGCAACCAACCATCTCCAGCCAGGTTTTATGATGCTATTTTGGACAATTTATTAATATTGTTGGACTCTTGTGAAGATGATGTACAGTGGAAGCTGTCCGGTCCAATATGAAATGGGGATTAAAATAACCCTGGCTTGAAACCCTAACCCAGATTTG
Source organism: Phycodurus eques (assembly GCF_024500275.1). Lineage (NCBI taxonomy): Eukaryota > Metazoa > Chordata > Actinopteri > Syngnathiformes > Syngnathidae > Phycodurus > Phycodurus eques. Next base: position 17,971,693 of record NC_084531.1, read on the forward strand.
CAAACATAATTAGAACCTCCAACCAAGCCTTGAAATCTTTATTTGAAACCCTGTGTTAAAGCCCTGCTTTGAAACCTTAACTTGAAACCCTAGTTTGAAACCTCAGGTTCAACTGTACTCCATCCATCCATTTTCTGTACTGCTTTTCCTCACTAGGGTTGCGGGCGTGCTGGAGCCTATCCCAGCTATCTTCGGGCGAGAGGCAGGGTCGGGGCCGGTATTTGAACCCTGGTCCTCAGAACTGTGAGGCATGTGCTAACCAGTCGTCCACCGTGCCACCTTCACTGTTACTCATGAAGAGATTTTAAGATTGGTTCGCATATCTGCCTCACAGTTCTGAGGACCGGGGTTCAAATCCCGGCCCCGCCTGTGTAGAGTTTGCATGTTCTCCCCTGTGCCTGTGTGGGTTTTCTCCGGGAACTCCGGTTTCCTCCCACATCCCAAAAACATGCATGGTGAGTGTGAATGGTTGTGTGTTTATATGTGCCCTGCGATCGGCCGGCGACCGGTTCAGGGTGTACCCCTCCTCCCGCCCGAAGATACCTGGGATAGGCTCCAGCACCCCGCGACCCTGGTGAGGATAAGCGGTAAAAGAAAATGGATGGATGGACAAAAGTGATCCAGTCTCCTTTCTGCTTGACCTAACAGCCGAACAGGACCCAAAGAAAAAAACACATTTATATGAAGTAGATGAACTTGCACAATGAATGTATTTTATTTTTTTCTAATGAATGCCATGCTGTAAATAAGATTGACATGATTGATATGATATCATTACAGTTGTGTTTGTTGTATCACGTGTCAAGTTTCCCTTCTGACGTTTTTGTTTCACTGAGTGGAATCTGCCACCGCAACAGGAAAACAGAAACCGCACACCAAGATGTTTTAATTATTTTTAAATTGATTCAGTGGCATGATGGAAGAAATAATAATTTAAAAAAAACATGACCCATCATCACTAGCCACTTTATGAGGTACACCTCATAAATAGGAAAATACCTGCCATATAATAAGGCCCACTTAACTAACTATTGTGTGTATTATGACATCTACAGACAAAGTATTTGTAATTTCAACCAAGAGTTTAGGGACATTTTCAGCAACATTCTTCTGAAATTATTAGTAAGAACCGCAACAATACTCTGTTTGCTGTGGTTGACAAGCTCACCACCACCCCACCCCCGACCGTATCAGGTAGCTCCATAACTCTACATAACAGATAAAATCAAAGAATTTACTTGCAATTTTAGTGTGATAAAACAACAATCCATGAGGTCAAATACAGTACCAGCAAAGTTTTAAAATGATGCGACACCTAAAACCACCCAGGAAAAACTACTACCATGACACAATTTGATACAAAACAGTTCACCAGCTGAAGCCATATACTAGCTGTCTTGACCCCATACCGTGTGACTTTTTCCCCCCCAAAACTATTGCAACGTCTGTGCTTGCTGATTTGCACCAAATTATCAATTGCTCACATCAGTCAGCTGAGTTTCCTAACCCTTTGAAAGTAGCTGCCATGAAGCCACTTCTTAAAAAAAAAAAAAAAAAAAAAAAAAAAAGAGAACGCTGAATGATTACATGTTAGTAAACTATAGACCCAGCTCAAACCTCCCCATTCACAGCCAAGATTGTTGAGAAAGTCTTTTTTAAGCAACTCGGCAATTTTTTGAAAAACTTAAATAGACGTTTTGACAAATTTCAATTAGGTTATTTCATTTCAGTACAGAATCAGCTCTTCCCAAACTGATATAAGGTTGAACACTGATTCAGTCAGGAAAGGTGTCATTTCTTGTCTTGTTGGATCTCAGTCCTGCATTTGATACAGTAGATGATAGACTGTTGAACAGGTCGGAAACATGGGTAGAACTAAATGGAACAGCGCTTATATGGTTCAGGTCCTACCTGGAGGAAAGGAGTTATTTCATAACCATAGGAAGTTTTCAATCTGATCGAATGGCAATGACATTATGGGGTCCTTCAAGGGTCACTTCTTGGACTCATTTTTTTCAGCTTGTATATGCTACCCTTGGGTCAAATTCAGAACTTTAATGTTGACTATAATACCTATGTAGAGGACACACAGTTATATCTAGCAATGTCTCTAGATGAGTAAAGTTCAATTGAGGTGTTGTGTCACGGTCTAAAACAAATATATAACTGGATGAATCAAGATTTCCCTCAATTAAACCACAACAAAATTGTGGTAACTGTTTTTGGCAGGAAAAGAAAAAAGGATTGCTGTTAGTACATACTGGGAGTCACTCTCTTTAAAAACCACAGAACAAGTCTGAAACTTTTGTGTGCTAATAGATTCAGATCTGACTTTCAGCAGTCATATCAAATCAATCACTAAAACAGCCTTCTAGCAGCTGAACAACATATCCCGAGTGAAGAGTTGCATGTTCCAAGCAGACGAGGTGACACCAAAGCATGCTTTTATCACCAGTAGACTTGACTATTGTAATGGTCTTGTGACTGGACTGCCTCTGAAGAGCATTAAACAGCTGCAACCCATTCAGATCGCTGCAGCTCGGTTTCTGACCAGAACAAAGAGATCTGAGCATATTACTCCTATTCTAAAGTCTCTACGGTGGGTCCCAGTCAGCTACAGAATATACTTTAAAGTTCTGCGACTAGTCTATAAAATAACAAAATGGTTTAGGTCCTGAATACATTAAAGAAATGCTAATGGAATATAAACCACTACGGTCCTGAGATCCACAGACTCAGGTCAGATAGTGGAGCACAGAGTCCAAAGCAAACATGGTGAAGCAGCAATTAGCTGTCACGCTGCACACAAATGGAATAAGATGCCAACAGCATTAAAGTCAGCCCCAAGAGTCAATGTTTAAGCCCAGGTTTTCTCATACTTATTGAGCATTTTAGACCATTTCCATGCATCCATTTTCCGTACCGCTTATCCTCACTAGGGTCGCTGAGGGCGTGCTGGCACTTATCCGATTTGACTCTGGGCGAGATTTGGGGTACACCCTGAACTGGTCACCAGCCAATTGCGGGGCACATATACTGTAGACAAACAATAATTCACACCTATGGGCAATTTAAAGTCTTCAATTAACCTACCATGCATGTTTTTGGAATGCGAAAACCCACACAGGCACAGGGTGAACATGCAAACTCCACACAGGCGAGGCTGGAGTTGAACCCAGGTCCTCAGAACTGTGAGGCAGATGTGCTAACCAGTCGCCCACCATGGCACCTAGAACATTTCCATTTTTTTCAAAATGTTCTCTCTCGCACTGAACAGTTTAATTAATATTAGTAAGCGGTCTTACTTTTCTTTACTTCGTAATTGTCTTTTGCTCTTTGTTTTTAAATGCTTTTAATCATGTAAAGTACATTGAGTTACTTTGCGTATGAAATGCGCTATATGAATAAATTTGCTTTTCCTATTATTAAAAGATACTCTTAGTTGAACTGGAGATGACTTTCAGTTTGTCAAAAGAGAGAAGTTGACACTGTAAAGCGACCGCACACATGCAAACTCTCTTCTCACACAACCACGCACACACACACGAATGAGCACAAGTCATTGATGAGTTGTTATCGCAACATGTTTTTTGTCATTTTGGCTTGAGAAAAAGGAAAAAAACCTCCCCAACCATCAAGTATTGTATGTTTGCGTGAAGTTCATCATTCGCAGTAATCAGCCATATGCGGAAAATCACATGACCTAACGCAGAAAACAGGTTCACAGACTTCCCCTGTGTGCCGCGCTAATGAGCATGAGTAGGGTTTGATGACATGATGGGTTTAAAGCCTAACTTGCTGAATTTTTGTTTTCTTTATGGCTGGTGTCTTCGGACAAAAGTTAAATACATGTCATTTATTTATACAAACATGATGTGATATACATAAACACGACTAAAGCCTAAAGCTGGATTACTGTCATCTTTGGTGGCTCTGTGGTAACATCTTGTGTTAAAAAAAGACATTGTAGATGATCCTACAGGTACTTGTCCCAATCTGCCATTTAGCCATACCGGGAGGAAGTGCTTTCACCTGTTTTACTGAATGCAGAAGTGGCGCATATACCAGATTGCACAAGGCTGACAAAGACAAGGAAGAGGAGTCATGTAAAAAAAAGCCACAATATTACCTCATTCATGGCTGTGAATACAATGAGCTTATGTGAATATTGCAATGTGGAAATTTAGCTTTCACAGTAATGAAGGTAAAAACTGGCCTCACTTTTGCACTGAATATGAATTATATTTGTGAGATTTTAAATCTACAATGTAATTATATTTGGCCCGCAAGACCATATTAAATGTGTATTAGAGCTAGCCCGCCAGTATATAGTACATGCGCCACTAATATTACAAATCCCAGAATGCTTTGCTAGTGTGTTGGCCCATCAGTCTCGACCGGCAAGCGCCCCTTCCCTTTCTGTTGCAGTCGTTAGCAACGATGCTACCAGTCTCCTCGAGCAAATTTACACTTCCCCTTCCCAAAAACAGCCAAAAGATGGAAAATGGAGACAAGACAGGTGTGAGGCAGATTATCTGTTCACTAAAGTAAAAGACAGACCTGTTTGTTGTGTGCGGAGCAACTTGGCTGTAGCAAAAAATATAACATAATTTAATTATACATTTTTTTAATGCCCTTTATCAACTCCTAGGCAGGGACTGTTAATAGTTTGAGGTTTGGATTTTTTATTGAATGACATTCTTATTTTTTGGGATTGTTTTGTTGTTGGCCTTTGAAAAAAGATTTACATCAAAAAGAAAGATAGTTGGAGACAGATAAATATAAGATAGAGCAACAGAAGAATTAATGTTATCTATTTAAATACAAAACAACAAATACCACTGATGTCTTTTATCACAAATTTTATTTCTCGTGTTTATAATATTAAAGTTTGTTTATTCCAGATTCAGTGTTTAAGCAAAATGTAAGTTTGTTGTCATATGATAAACTTTAACGCTACATTTCTGCAGAAAACGGAAACATGCACATTGCAGTGATTTTTTTATTAAATATTGAGTTTGGCCCGTGACGACGTCCCAATTTTAAATTTTGGCCCACCATGAATTTGAGTTTGACACCCCTGGTCTACATGCACCCCAACATTGGCCAGCAATCGGTCCAGGGTATAACCCACCTCTCGCCCAAAGTCAGCGAGGATAGACTCCAGCTCAACTTAAGGTAATTAATGTAAATTATAAACATCTGTCAGACCAGAGTGAAAGTGAGGGGATACCCAAGAGATTTGCATAGTTATAAGTCATTTGTCGGAATGAGTGAGAGGCCCCACACCCAGTCCCAGGAGTGTGTGTCTGCAGACACATGCAAGTGAATTGACACTGTTTCACATGCACAATAACCGTCAGAAGTGTCCTGTAATTGAGGCTGAGGACCCCACCCCACTCAATCGAGAGGCGGGGTCGGGTCCAGGAGTCCACCCGAGAGTGGCCCGGTGGTGGATGGTACACCCCCACACACAGAGGGATGAAGGGGCACCACCGAGGCGACCCGAAAATCAGCCACCCGGTTTTATTTATGTTTTACACAATGTCCCAACTTAATTGGAACTGGGGTTTGTACATACACTAACACACATATATATATTACATACATCACATGACATGACTACATTTCTTGCCAGCTGTTTTCTTTATTTTGAGTATCACAAATAAGGACATGATGATGATAATCTAACCATCAAATGAGAGGATTGCTGCAGAGAAAAATGAGCCACTCACTGAGGCTCCAGTCAGGGTTTTGAGGCTGAGTGCAGAAGGAAAAAAAAAAAGACAGAAAAAAGTGTTTGATGGATTTTTTTGTTGATGCTAATGATTAATGCCAACTATTCATGCTAACAATTGCTACAAACGATTGATGTCAATTATTGGTGCTAATAATTGCTATGAAGATGGCAGGAAATACATACAGTAATGAATGTATCCACTTGTTGTGACATTTTTGTTTGTTGGTGTGCTGTGAGACTTTTCAATTGTAAAATATGTTCATTGGCTCCATAAAGGTTGGAAATCACTGCTCTAGTCAGATCGCGTATTCTAATCAGTCAGGTCAAACCAACATTACATGACAGAAATAATGGGTGCTAACTTACTGTAATTAAATTACTTTATTATTAATTAAATTACTTCACCCACACCGAAACTTTAGAGCATGATTCGACAGAACGGCGGCATGTTTACATCCAATTGTTCATGCTACCACTAGCCTGCTAGGCTACATAACATTTTATTGCCTGCTTTGAGCCGTATCATATTAAAAGTACGTGAACATACCTCAAGCAAGCCTTAAATGAACGCCCTCTCCTGTCCTGAGCACCGGTGACCACCAACACGTTTTTCCCCATTTTGTCCCTATAATACAGTCGAGCCGGCTCGCTCCACTCTTGTTGTTGTCGCCACGGTAACGAGTGTATCCGGTCGCATTTGAGTTGACAAGATAAAGCCCAATGATCGTAAAAAACGGGATGCGGTGGTATCGGAATACAAGATTTTATTGCAGTAGTCTGACAGTGCAATCGTGAATGAGCAAATTTGTCTTGTAGTCTGATCCGGGAATTATGTCTTGTCTGCCCCACACCGCCAAGGTTTTTTTTTTTTTTTTTTTTTTTAATAACTTCATTGGCCGTCAGATATTTACAGTACTACGTCAAAAGACACGCAACAAGGCTAAAAATAAACTAGCTTTTGGATTCAAATATACTGTGCATGCGGCGAAGCGAAGTAAATGTCTGTTGCAGTCATTGATCGGATCGGCGAAATATGACAAAGCCGATCAGCATAAAATGCTAAATATCGGCCGATACCGATCAGCCCGATAAAATCCGTGTAATGTCTAGTAATAATTGGTCCTAATGATTAATGGTGATAATTATTAAGAATGAAAATTCTTGGCTAAAACCGAAAACCAAAAATTAGTAAACCAAGGCCAAAACACTGAAAACAAATTATGCCAGTTAATAGTACAGTTGCATTTATGGCTTTGACTGTGTACTAACCTCACTAAAAACCCTATCACAATATACTGCATATTTTTTTCATATCAGTTGATCACTTCTATTGACACCCCGATTGGCTCAGCATGGAGGAACTCGATTATTGGCTTTCGTATTGTCTATCAAAACATGGACAGATGCAATTTATCAAAGTCTATTGACCGTGTCTCAAATGTTTATCAAGGAAAATTTATTTCGAGATATGTCTCTATCGTTTTATTATGGCCCAGCCCCAATTAAGACCTAGGTTGACGAACATCGTAGCCGCTAAACTGAAACCCCGACAGAGCAACCACCTCGTTGTTTGTGGCACCGCCGAGCTTTAAGCAGAGAAGCGCGAGCTGGCCGTATTTTTGACTTGCATCATCACTCGTCAACATCCTGTTTCGGCAGTCTTGTTTCAGCAACAAAGGTCTTTCAGCCGAAAACCAAAAATGCACTTTTGGGCGACTTTCGGTGGCTGAAAATTCTGTGCATCACTATTAATAATATATGCTAATGAAACATGCTACTGATTGATGCCAATTATTGGTGCTAACAATTTAGTTGTGCTCATCAACGGTGGCAATGATAGATGCCAATGACACTTCCTAATGATTGGCACTAATATTTGATGCTAATACCACATGCTGTTAATTGGTGCCAACGACACATGCTAATGATGGCCGAGCATCATACCTGCAGTGCTGCGGTGTTCATGGGTTGTCCATCTCTTTGTACGTCTCGCAGACGTATGGCTCCGCTGTCGGGGTACCCTTCCTGCACCTCCAGGTGGCACAAGATCGATGCCGACTTGAGGTACACCAGCACACGCTGAGCAGGATGCCAGTCAATGGCAAAGCTGAAATAGGAAACGCCCACGTCAGCCCATGGAGGACAACAACGGGTCATGGGAGGAGCTCACCTGTATCTCAGACTCTGGATCTCAGCCAGGAGGTCGGCCTGACCCATGTAGTTCTGCACCACCTCCAACAGGGCAGCGCTGAGCTCGGTGGGGTGGCCCGATACGGCTTCTTGCAGCTGCCTTGCCGAGCTCGTCTAATCACATGACAGGAGGTCACACTACCATGTCAACGATCATTCACTCATTACTTAGTCCCTAAATACTACAGATTTTTATAGAATGTACTGTTGTTCAGCAAAACTTCCACTAAAAATCCCTTTGTAGTGATTAAAGAAGTAGGGAATCGTTCACTCATTCCCTACTCCCTAATCACTATGACACATATGAACTGAGCCCTGTAAAAAATCCTTAATTTCCCCGCCCCCCCGAAAAAGTTATAGGTTTTTATTGCCTCTATATGTCAGAAGATGGCAGCAATGCACTACTTTTGTCTAAATGAAGCCCCTCATCTCACTTCAACATAGTTCCTTAGCATCAAAATGGCAGCAAAGAGTTTTTTGTACCGGATCAACCTGAAGTGTGAAGTGGTTGTTGGGGTTCCAGATAATTGACAGCTTGACCCGCTCTGGCTCATTGGTTGCCAGGTTCGTGTTGGCGGGGGGGTGTGGCCACAGTTCCAGAGACACCTCCGATTGGTTGTAGGAGAGCAGGCGGACGTGTGCGACCACGTTCACGGCAGCCATGTATGTCTGCAAACTGACATCAGCACACTGGTCACCTGACACGTCACCTGACCAGTCATGTGACCCGATGACACTCACGCCTCTTTGGAATGCAGCCAGTCGTCCACATGCCCAAGCTCCGCATCCAGCTCCGCCCTCAGCTGAGTCAGCTGACCATCACATGCCTGCAACACTTTGTGGGCCTTCTGCATGCAGGCCTCCATGTTGTCACTCTGTTTCTTCTGAAACACACAAACCAGACACACGTGTCACAAAAATCCCATTTCCGATTTGTATCTATTTTTTCCCCTTTTGGTTATAGAGAAAGCAGATACCAATGACCTACGGCTGTCACTACTGAATATTTGTAATCGTTTTTACCATCGAATAATTGAATACTATGATAAAAATGTATTTTGCATTGTTTATTGCAAAATCTTTTTTTTCAATTATTATTAACTGATTATTGTTTTTTTTTTTATTGTATAAAGGTCCCCTTCAATCAAAATTCAATTTTGATCTACTGTTTTATGCATAACCAAATAAGTCTGACACCCGGTTTAAGTTTGACATCTACTGTAATTTCTCGTGTATAATGCGCACCCATGTATAATACGCACCCCTAAAGTTGACCTAAAAATTCTGGAAAACCCTTCAATGTATAATGCATTTTTACAATGCATGACTCTGCTTCTACCCATGATCAAAACAAAGTATTCTGTATTTTGTTATTTTTTTTCCCAAACAATTATTCTGAAGCACTTTATTTGAACACAATACTTTCTTTTTATTTACTAGCTCTTATTTTGAAATTCACAGCCCTACATTTATTTAGTAATTGAGGAAACACACAGTTGTACTCATGTTTGATTACCCCGGCAGAATTTGTAAGATGTGTACAATACTTTAAAGAAAACATGAAGGACCAGGCGAAACACATTTAATTTTATTTCAATGGGATTAAAATTAAACTGTCAATTATTTCAGAAAAGCATTATCATTAAACAAAACATAAACAAAGAAATTCATGAGGGTTGTTGTTCAGTCATTAAAAAAAAAGAAAAAAAAAACATTCCCAAATTCTGCCTGGGTATGTAAACTTATGAGCACAATTGTACATATATGCAGTCATATGTACCCCTGTCATACGAGAATGAAAGTGTACAACTTTTACCATAACCTCTAGGGTGCGGTGGCACACTGGAATTAAAGTGTAAAGCTTTTTCATAACCTCTCGATGGCGGCATACATTTATAAAATGGGAAAGTCGTTTTCATTTTCTCCTATATATACCCATGCATAATGTGCACTATTGACTTTTGACAATTTTCTGGGGGGAAAAATGCAAGAAAAATTACGGTAAGGTTCGTCAATTGAATGCAATATCCTTTGAACACCAAACCGCTTCCAAATGACAGGATTTGAAATCGCCGTCGTCGTGATGCAAGTTTGACAATTAATATTCAAGTACCTGCCCACTTATCTTGGGAAAAATTGCAGAGTGGCAACACGGCTGCGTCTTTTACAAAGCTTTAACTTTGAGTCACCTGCCAAACTCATACTCAGGAGTTGAGGAATAAATGGCTTTAATTTATTTTGGGAGAAATTCCCAAGCTTTTCAGAACTAGAATTGTACTGTGTTCGTGGCCATTTAATGGAGGATGACTTTGTAAACATAAGCTTTCACATTCTGCTGGAAGTGCATTTCTGGGTTTTGAGCGAACAACCCAGCGAGGCCAATATGAACACTTCGCCGCCACAAGTCGTGATATCGCCAAGGACAGATCAGGGCAAAGCCGTTTTCCATATTTAAATTGAGATGAAAGATTCAATCAGAGCAAAGCTTATTTACGTTGCATATTAATGAGAAACCGCCCGTCTCAACTGCCTGGCGAAAAGGTCCAACTCGAATAGCTTGAAAAAAGGACATTCGCAACACAAATTATCTTGCAAACCCAATAATAGGATAGCAAAGATTATTAAAAATAAACAAATAAATAAACAGATAGAAGGGGACCTTTTAATTATTAAACAAAACTAAATAACAGTTAAGCAAGACCGGGAATAATGATGTACTCACCAACCTTTTTGAAACCGAAACCTACTTCTTGAGTACTGCTTAATGCAGTTATTTATACTATAGCTGTCGATGATTCATGTACTGGTTCGTAATGTCAGAAAATAGGGAAAAATATTGATTGTAAGAATAATTCTTTGGCCACCAAGGTGGAAAATTGCCTTTGTCTCAAAACACAAAACTCTTTAAAAACCGAAGTGAGATGTGTTGAGAATAAGAATAAAAATAAAACAATAAGCTCTCGTAAAATAGGTAAGACATCATTGTGGAGAAGTTCAGGTCATAGGAGTGGGTTGACCACTTGGTTGACAATTCTTTTCCAAAGTAAAAGCAAATTTGAGCAAGTTTCTTTTTTTTTTTTTTTTATTTTGATTAGAGTAAAGATAATCACTCTGCTTTCATGGAGGACTACAAAAATCTGAGGATTTTGACAATTTTAAGTTAAAAATGGCTCACAGCAATTATTGGAATATCAAAATAGTTTTTGATTTGATAAGCGATTTACTGTCGATTAATTGATAAATTGCTGGACCTATACAATGATGTTATTTAAAACACCCTTTGCTGTTGTTTTTCTCCTTCTGAGATTTGCTTTATTTTTCCTGACACCAAACAGACTTGGAAACCATTTTGTTCCCAGCATTGATTTGCATCAGCTTCCACAGAAATATTTTTTCTTTATCCATCCTATCCTATCCCAGCTATCTTTGGGTGGGGTACAACCTGAACTGATCGCCAGCCAATCGCAGGGCACATAAACATACAACCATTCAGGCAAATCAGTCTTCAATTAACATACCATGCATGTTTTTGGGGTTTGAGAGAAAACCGGAGAAAACCCACGCAGGCGAGGCCCGATTTGAACCCAGGTCCTCGGAATTGTGAGGCAGATGTGCTAACCAGTCTTCCACTGTGCCGCCATTTTTTCTTTATGATAATGTTTAAAAAAAAGGTATTTGAAAGATAGTTGCTCTAGGGGTTGAAAAAGTGGAAAAATAGCAACCAAATGGATAAAGTAGTTAACACCGAATTTGCTTCTGTAAACTACAGTAGCTCCTCTGTTCACAGCCATGTTGTCAATGTAAGTAGTGCACGTAAGCAAGGATGTGCAGTTTATTTTTTTTAAAGTCCTAACTCAAATTACTCAATAAAATCAACTGGCAACTTCTAGTTCATTTGTGTGTTATTGAGTGTGTACCTTGGCTTGCAGCTGTTGAAGCAGTTGTGTGACTTTGTGTCGTTTGTTGTTGATGGTTTGTATGTTGTGTTGCAGCGTGGCAAGCATCTCCTCCATCTGCTCCGCCCTCAACCTGTACTCCGCCTTTAACACTTTCCAACGGCCTCGAGCTCCACCCTCTGTAGTCAGGAAGCAGACTAGTGTCTCGTTGGATTGACACATATATTACGAATCATACATCCAAATAATAGTCTGCCTTCCAATTCCGTGTGGGAAGTGTAAAAAGGGGTGTGTCACACAAATATTTCTAATAAGCTATCCCACAATATCGCTTTTCATGGTTCGCGCCCCCATTATATTGCAGATTTTAAGTGATCGTTTTATGTGAGTTTTTAAAGGAAAGTTCGAATTTAGAGTTGTGCGCTTTTTGTGTTGTACCACATTGTGCCACAACATGCTGGACAGCACTAAGCGATACTTGAAGACATGCAGCGTAATTAACAGCAAGAAGAAGAGGCGGAGAAGGTCCCCAACTAAGCTTCAGCAACAGTCATTGGTCACTGTTAATTGCAACATCCCTAGCTCCTTGATACTTGGACTCGGACGTTGTTCTCACGCCCCCATATTAAGGCGCATCTCAATTGTCTTGAGTAATCAAGGAGCAGGGATGGATCATCGAGAAGCCTCGATCGAGGAGCATATTTAGATGATATAGTATAATAATAATACATATATAAATAAAATACAATAATAATGTGTGACAATAGTAATAATTCAGCCATTGACAACTGATTATTGAAATGTGTCAATGACGTGACGTCATCTTTAATTGAAGTCTCCATGAAATGAAGACATAAAAAGCAAAGTTCATTTCTCCAAACAGTTGTCCCTGCTCGCTCCTCTGTTGTTCTCCTCAACAGAATCTCTGGTGGCAGCAGCTAACACGTAAACAGAGGAGTGAAGAGCTAATAAAAAAATTACATTTAGCCATTGTTCCCAGAAAACAGAGGGAATATATGCCCGTGGCTGTGAGTGTTGTTGTATGCTCTATGTAATACTGCTTTGTGTGTGTTAAAGTAATAGCAGTTTGATGGTTTAGAATTACCACAACATCGATGCTAATTTCCTCTATCTATAGCAGATAATATGTTACCATTAAGATAGCAAATTGTTTAATTGTCTTTTGTTTTGTGTGTCAGTTTGAAAGCAAACGAACAAATAAACAGCTTGTAGCAAGCACACATTGCCTCTTACTTGGGGAACTGTGCAGACAAGTCTTCATTTGTTTCAGTGTTGTTATATAATAGGCTTCCATTTCTTGACAGCACGCGAGAACAGATGCTATGACTAATAATAATAATACAACCCCAATTCCAATGAAGTTGGGACGTTGTGTTAAACATAAATAAAAGCAGAATACAATGATTTGCAAATCATGTTCAACCTATATTTAATTGAATACACTACAAAGACAAGATATTTAATGTTCAAACTAATAAACTATATTGTTTTAGCAAATAATAATTAACTTGGAATTTTATGGCTGCAACATGTTCCAAAAAAGCTGGGACAGGGAACAGACCTTTAGGGCGATGAACACCAACAAAACATCCTCCAGATCCCAGCTGAATGATGAACACCACAGATGTGTTCTGAGAATTGCCACAGCAAAACTAACACCAGACTTGGATGCACTGGCAAAAAAGTGATCAACAAAACAACACTGTTCCCATTAAAAGTAAATCTAAGTATTAACACTACAATAAATTGTTCTTGTTTTTATTTATTTTTGATGGGTAAGCATCTGGTCCTGACTTGGCCACCCTGTCAAATTTTAAAAGTCAATGTGGCCCCTGAACCAAAAAGTTTGCCCACCCCTGGTCTAGAACATATCCCTTGCAATAAATGGGGGTTCACTGTACTTCCTCTGGGCGGGGCTACCTGGTTGAGGGGGACAGGGCTGTGTCAGCAGTTGCTGGGCAGATTCAAGTCCCTCCATCTTATGCATTGTGGAGTCCAGAACAAACAGCTGACGCCACAGAACCTTCTGCACACGCCGCCTGTCCTACACAACATACACATGCACACACAAGGAATGAGGACGAAGATGTTTTGTGAACCAAAACCCTCAGAAGTAGCAGAAAACCTGGAGGAAGAGGAGTTTCTCTGCTGCAGAGTCCAGCTCGCCCCCCTCGTCACATGGCGCCAGGAGGGCGGGGTCGCAGCGCTGCAAGACACTGACAAAAACACACACTTGTGATGAAACACAAACACAAAATCCAAATGCACAAAGCACATGTGAAATCAAGTTATTCATCCATCCAAGTACAGCATCCTCATTAGGATCACGTGGGCTGAAGGCCACCCCCCAGCTGACTTCGGGCAAGAGGCGGAGTACGCTCTGGAATGGTTGCCAGACAGATTATGGCTGGGCACATATAGACAAACAATGGACTGGTCTCCACTCAATGTCAGGGTACTTATAGTACAATGGACTGGTCGCTAGTAACAGGGCACATGTAAAGAAAGCCCCTTTGTTATATTTGACTGTAGTTTTGTTCAAAACTATTTTACGTCTTGCTTCAGTTGTTTTTCTGCATTTATTATTTGTGAGCAGATATTTTCGACAAATCCAAAGGTTGTTCATATGGCTGCGATATACTGCAGTTAGCATTAGCATAAGGCTCCATTTTGAAAAGACACTGAGGTAAAAGACCTCTTAATAAATACCAACAATATCAACACCACTGTCGTGTCTGTATAACATTTGTATGTCTTATCGGTTCGGTAATGTGAACATTCGTGTAAGTACGATTCAATTTATGTCCAACATCGGAAACGAATTTTTTGCGTGTTGAACATTTTTTAAAATGACTACGAAGTTAATCGCGTCGAGAAAGAAACATTAAACGACAAACTTACGTTTGAATATCAAACATTTGTGCTAGCCTGTCCGACATTTGTCTTCAAATCCGCGCGCCATACAATTGGTCACTTGTTGATGACGCCACTCATCTTCTTCGTCTTATTGCTATACAGTAGTTTGGGCTGCATCTTGTGCTTGTGTTGCGCCACCTTGTGTTTCGGAAAAGATTGTCAAAAAGGAAGGAACGAATTTTCAGGAAAATAAAATAATCTAAAATAATCCAACATCATTAAAACAAGATACACAAAAAAGATAAACTGTTTCCACCCAAGTGACTGAAATCAATTCTGTTGACCCCAGAGTCCAAATGGAAAACCTGAAATAACAAAGGCTTGAAGACTTTTATTTAAAAGTCGATTTTTTAGTTTTTATAGCCTACGACATACAGGAGTACACCAACTCGCTGCAACGGAAAATCTGTGACACGTGATTTTGTTATGGAAAAACAACGTCGTGAGGCGCCATCCTGCACTCTCTCTTTTTTAATTTATTTTTTAAATTTATATTGACATGAATATGGTGCTATTGTCATGGAAGCAGCAAATTGCTCTGGCTGCTGTTGCTATATTTTAATAATACAAAGTGATGATACAGGCAGGAAATATATGTATGAAGCTATTTGAGAGGCTGTTGACTACATTCATGGACTGAACCTGTGTATTTGTGTGACAGAGAATATATATGCTTTGCTTTTTCAGCCACAAATATATGAAATTATGAATATTCAATTTTTATATATATATATGTAAATATTTTCACCACGTTTTTGTCGATCGCGACAAACTGACCCATTCTAAAACCTTTTATTTCAGACATTAAAAACTAGCTTTTACATCATTGAAAGTAGCATCAACTTTGTTCATAAATTCATGCACAGAAAAAAAGAATCATGCCCCCCCAGACATACTTGGCAAAGAAAGATGATTCTGATTCTGAAAAGGAGCATACAGCTTATTCCTTCGAGTACTGTAGGTCTAAAAAAATAGCTGATGTGAAGCTTACTACTCTATTACTGCTTGTTGATAGTATAGTACACTAGGATTACAAAGCAAACGATTTTTTTTTTTTTTTTTTTTATGACCATATAAGGTGTCTGGCACATGCAGAATAAAAGAAATGCTGCAAAAGGTGATACCACTCTATGGACTTGATAAATGTACAAATGATTGGAAGTGTAGAAAAAATATGTCACTGAAAGGCCTTTTTTCTACAGAGCAGCAAAGCATCACGGGAGTGCGTGTGCACATTTTCTGAGCTTAAGATGTGGCTGGTTGGCTGGTTGGCTGGCCGCCGTCTGAGTGCGTGCAGAAGACAAAAGATCATGATGAAGACCACGATGAAGATGAGGAACAGAATGATGATGACAGCTTGGTCATGACATCGGAGACAAATCAGGGGGCGGCTGAGATTTGAAGATGTCCAACATCAGTGCTGCCAAACATAAAATGTTATATTTTATGTCAATGTAGAAGATTTACAGTATATTATACATGGTATTTAATGTCAATGTACCTCAAATGTAGAAGTGTAATATTGACATCATATTTAATAACTATGTCGCAAACTGGTCTCTTAACATCTATGTATATTTAGATAATATTTTGTGTGTACATGTTTATGTGTAACATCCATCCATCCATTTTCTGAGCTGCTTCTCCTCACTAGGGTCGCGGGCGAGCTTGAGCCGATCCCAGCTATCATCGGGCAGGAGGCGGGGTATACCCTGAACTGGTTGCCAGCCAATCGCAGGGCACATACAAACAAACAACAATTCGCACTCACATTCACACCTATGGGCAATTTAGAGTCTCCAATTAATGCATGTTTTTGGGATTTAGGAGGAAACCGGAGTGCTCGGAGAAAACCCACGCAGGCACGGGGAGAACATGCAAACACCACACAGGCGGGGCCGGGGATTGAACCCCAGTTCCTCAGAACTGCGAGGCTGACGCTCTAACCAGTCGGTCACCGTGCCGCCTATGTGTAACATTAACATCATATTTTCTATATCATATTTCCAACCTCTTTAAGCCATTTTAGTTGAGAAAACCTACATGTGGTGTCAGAGAGTCCTCTCAAGCTCCCCAAGATGGGATCCCTATCTGTAAGAAGATGACTCCGCCCCTTGGCGCTCAGCTCCCCCCCTGATTGGCTCTCCTCCAGACAACCCTGCGATCCAAAAACATCCTCCACGTTTAACAACACCACGCCCTCTACCCCGATGGCCATTGGCCGACATGATCGTCGTCATCTCGCTCACCAGCAGCGTGTGGCTCAGCAGCAGCTGGTCCTCCAATGCGTCGGCGCCACAATCGTTGTGCTTGTAACGCTTGTCGTCCGTCGCCATCAGTCGGGACACAGAATCCTCGTCTGGGTTGCGAGCCCTGAGAGACACCAGTTTGTATCTATTTAAATTTTACAATCCATTGCTATTTTTCTTTATTAAAAACGTAACATTAAAAAGGTGGTGGGCTTTGGGGACACTGTAAGCGATAACTGGCATTTCAAATAATTGAAATGGGAGAAAATTTGATTTAATACAGGAATATGATGAGTTATGAGATTGGTCAAGGAATTAAACTATTAAGTCAAGGTACAACTGTATGTGCTATTTTGTTTAAATATACACTGCACATTTGTTTAGTTTAAAAAAAATGCAGACTTTTGTGCCAGACAAACAGAACAGTTGGTCGTATGGTTTCCTGTTTTTTTCTGTTTTCTCTCTCTCTCTCTCTCTCTGTTAAACACAGAAACTACTTCTTTCTTTTATCTAAGTAAAAATTTCATTTTCTTCTCTCATAAAACTCCAACTCTATTATCGCAGCATTATTTTGGGGGGAATTTGTATTGATAATTACATTGTATCTGAAATGAACAGCAGGGAAAGCTCTCCATCAAACACGCCAGGTTCCCTCTCGTCATTGTCGGAGTCAGTCTCGTTGCCATCCGGCTCCTCAGAAATGATGCCGGCTTTTACGAAAGCTCGAAGAACAGTGCAAGCAGACACGTTAGCACGAGCATCCACAATCCATTCACAAATTGTGGCGTAACTCGCCCGGCGCTGCCTCCTAGTCTTAGTAAAGCTGTGTTCGCCATCTGTCATCCATCGCTCCCACGCCGCTCGCAACTTCACTTTGAACGCCCTGTTTACACCGATGTCCAGCGGTTGGAGAATGATGGCAAGCTCCAAGTTATTGCACTCTTTCGAATGGTGACTGTAGAGACGCTTCTCCTGGCTGTTCGTTGCTCAATAATCCATTGCTCGAGTTGGTCTTCCAACTGGGGCCACCTCGCCTTGTTTCCGCGGAAACTCGGCTTCGTCTTCTTGACTTGACGAAGCTCGTTTTCCTGCTTCCTCCACTTGCGAACCATGCATTCGTTGATCTTGAATTCTCTCGCGGCTGCTCGATTCCCATGTCCCTCCCTCCGTGTAACTGATAGCTTGCAGTTTAAACTGTGCTTCGTAAGCGTGTCTCTTCGTAGGTGCCGTTTTCGGGGGTTCTTAGCCAAACCGATGTTGTTTTGCACAACGCACACCCCGGCGCTATATACCTACTGGGGGCGTGCCTTTAGCGCCGTCTGTCACGCGCACCCTTCCCCCTTTAACGTCCACATGCTGTACTCAGTCACGTCCGCCTTTCCTCTATATAAAAAGCCTGTCGGCAGGAAATTCTCCCAGTCAGTCAAGCGGAGCGCTCATCAAAGTCAGACAACAACATTTACAGAATTTGGAACGCGGTGCACACATAAGGCGCGACGCATTATTTTTGGTTAATCAGAGACACTTTAAATGGTGGCAGGTGTGGTAAATTTTTAACAGCCATACCCCCAAGTTATAAGAGGATGGGCACAACCACATTATCTCAGTTTCTGACTTTTACATCATCTCTCGAAAAGATTTTTTCAATTAAGTTGTACAAGTTATAGGTCACATTCTTGGTGGAAGAGTTTTGAAATTAACTGTTAGTCTCTTCTTTGATATCACAAAAACATGGCATTTAAACAGGGGTGTGTAGAGTTTTTATATCCACAATATTTTTTCACATCACCTCTTAATTTTTATCAGTCTTTAAAAACATGTTTAGTTTTTCTCAATGCAGTTGCTTTTTAATAATGAAGCCCAGCTTGATTGTTTAAAAAAAATAATTGTTAAAACAGATGCGTTTGCCTACAATATGACTATCATTGCATATTTTGACATCTTTCCATCATATGAGTTAATTCATTAAAAAAAATATTTTTTTGCGTTAAATTCTGGTGTGTTCAGATTTTTCTCTCACAAAAGTAGTCACTTCATACACATGAAATGTAATTATTTTCTCACCATACTCCGGTATAATTTAGCATTTTCTCATAATATTCTGACTTTATTTTGGCATAATCTTTCTTCTGCTTGTTTCTATATTGTTTCCTACCGTTTCCTGTTTATGGAGGTGAGCTCTGGTGGTGGCTCGGCATGAACGTCAGAGTTAGCCCCCGAGACAGCGCTGAAGAAGCTGAGCTGGAAGTCGTCGTCCATGGAGATGTACGGAGCCAACATGTCCAGATCTATGCTGTCCATCACCTGACATCAACAACAGCTGTTGTCAGAATCATCTTTATTTGCCAAGTATGTCCAAAAAACACAGAAGGAATTTGTCTCCATCAACTTACCACACATCTGCGGGACACCATTCAATGACACCCAATACTAAAATGTGGCCTTTACAAGATATTGTACAAATAGTGGCCCAAGCCATTTATTTGCATTTTGTTTATTCATATTAAACAATATTATTATTATAGTATATAACAATTTAGGTTAAGTGGAAGTTAAAAATGAAGTAAAACAAAAATATTAGTATATTAAATAAAATTTATGGACTACTGGAATGCTAATTATCAAGATCCTGTATCTTTTGAAAAAACAAACACAAACAAACATATATATACAATGGGGCAAAAAAAGTATTTAGTCAGCCACCAATTGTGCAAGCTCTCCCACTTAAAAAGATGACAGAGACCTGTAATTTTCATCATAGGTATACCTCACCTATGAGAGACAAAATGAGAAGGAAAAAAAATAAAAATCCAGAAAATCACTGTCTGATATTTAAATAATTTATTAGCAAATTATGGTGGAAAATAAGTATTTGGTCACCTACAAACAAGCAAGATTTCTGTCTCTCACAGACCCGTAACTTCTTCTTTAAGAGGCTCCTCTGTCCTCCACTCGTTACCTGTATTAATGGAACCCTTTTGAACTTGTTATCAGTATAAAAGACACCTGTCCACAACCTCAAACAGTCACACTCCAAACTCCACTATGATCAAGACCAAAGAGCTGTCAAAGGACACCAGAAACAACATTATAGACCTTCTCCAGGCTGGGAAGACTGAATCTGCAATAGGTAAGCAGCTTGGTGTGAAGAAATCAACTGTGGGAGCAATTATTAGAAAATGGAATACATACAGGACCACTGACAATCTCCCTCGATCTGGGGCTCCACGCAAGATCTCACTCCGTGGGGTCAAAATGATCACAAGAAAAGTGAGCAAAATCCCAGAACCACACTGAGAACCTAGTGAATGACCTGCAGAGAGCTGGGACCAAAGTAACAAAGGCTACCATCTGCAGCACACTACGCCGCCAGGGTCTCAAATCCTGCAGTGCCAGACGTGTCCCCCTGCTTAAGCCAGTACATGTCCAGCCCTGACTGAAGTTTGCTAGAGAGCATTTGGATGATCCAGGGGAGGATTGGGAGAATGTGTGGTCAGATGAAACCAAAATAGAACGTTTTGGTAAAAACTCAACTTGTTGTGTTTGGAGGAGAAGGAATGTTGAGTTGCATCCAAAGAACACCATAAATACTATGGAGTTGAAAGTTGTTGCCCAGCAACAGCCCCAAAACATCACTGCTCGAGAGGAGATCTGCATGGAGGAATGGGCTATAATACCAGCAACAGTGTGTGAAGACATCTGACCTCTGTCATTACCAACAAAAAGTATATAACAAAGTATTGAGATGTTTGAGTAAAATGAAGATTTTAGTATTATTCTTGAAACAACTGACGACATAATTACAAATTTGTCATTTACATCCTTTTCAGAAAAATAAAAATGGTCAAAACGTAAAGCTTTTTTTAGCCTTTTAAATATTTTCCAGAGCTGTGTATACTCATTGTTTATTTCATGTATTTATTTATTTTTATAAAAAGATACCTTTTTGATCATTTTTCTTATATATTTTTTGTGTTATATATTTAAAAATGTAAAACTAAATATACTAAAAATGGTCAAAGATAGATTCCATATTGTTTTATCAATTCACTTATATTTAATGAATTTTTAAGACGATGTATTTGTTGTAAGTTTATAATCATATATATATTATATATTCTAAAAAATGTAAAATAAAAAAAATCTAGAAAGGATGTTATATATTTAATGATTTTAATTTTGAAACATTTATTGAAAAAAAAAATAAGACACCAGGAAAGTTATTTGGTAATTGAAAAAAATATTTCTATTTTCTGAATTTGTTGTATCTTTTTTATTATAACAAAATATGTATTTAAAAAATGTTTCAAAATATCCATCCATCCATCCATTTTCTCCCGCTCATCCGAGGTCGGGTCGCGGGGGCAGTAGTTTTAGCAGGGACACCAACAAAATTCCCCCTTTCAGTGTGACACAATACAATTTTACAAACAAATATTGTGATGACAATACCCCATCAAAAATATTTTTTTCTTGCGTTGGATGTCATGTACCTAATGAAGTGTTCTGACACACAAGTGTGCTTACCTGCTGCGTCTTTTCTTGCGTCTTCTCGCCATCTTCTGGCCAAAAAGCAAAGAACTTCTCGACCTCACTGGTGTCCAGCACAGTGTCACTGTCGTTCGGACTCTGGAAAAAAACATCTCATCAGCGGGGGACGGCTCGCTTCCCACATTAAGTGCACGAGCTTTGTATTTACCGGCGCTGGCTCGGGATCCGGCGAGGATGACGACGAGGATGAAGAGGGCGGTGGAGTGTCGGGGTTAAAGATGGGAAAAAGGAGCTGCCGCAGCTGCGGGGTACAGAGGTCCAGAGGGTCCTCGGGGACGTCGCTCGGGCTGCGTGGCGTGGCGAAGGACAGCGCCACAAAGTCTAAGTCACGCAAAACACATTCAACGATTATTACAATTCATCACGTACAGTGGTACCTTGGACTTACGAGTTTAATTTGGTCTGTGAACAAATTAACTATGTGTACAGTGGAAACAAAATACCGGTAGAATGTACTAATGGGGGCAGAGGGTCATCTGATATAGCCGATTCTCCATTACATCGAAGCACTTTTTCTTTTTTTTTGAGGCCATATGCATCCATATTACTGTAGAGTACAAAGTTATTGTTTAGTATGGTTTTTTTTGTGGCCTAAAATAGCCCAGTACAATACAAAGTTATTGTAAATAAATATTTTTTAAAAAAGCTTGAAAATGTTTGAAAGGGGCGACACGGTGACAGACTGGTTAATACATCTGCCTCACAGTTCAAATTCGGCCTCGCCTGTGTAGTTTGAATGTCCTTCCCCGTGCCTGCGTGGGTTTTCTCCGGGTACTCCGGTTTCCTCCCACATCCCCAAAACATGCATATTAGGTTCATCGAAGACTTTAAATTGCCCATAGGTGCGAAAGGTTGTTTGTTTATATTTGCCCTACGATTGGCTGGTGACCAGCTCAGGGTATACTCCGCCTCTCGCCCAGAGTCAGCAGGGATTTCGTATTCCTCAGAGCCATGCCGCTCTCTCTCGCTCTATGCACAATAGTACCGTCATCACATGGCCGCAATGTCAAATGGAATGTGAGGCACATCTTTTGGAATTGGATCTAGTCAGATTGTATATTTGTGACCCGGAAATACAAGAAGTCCCATTCTCTGCCTGTATTGTGCCATAGCGCCAGTAAACAACAGTGGCCAATTCTGGAACCGACAGACTTTGCCAACTGCATTTAAAGTGACAAATGGAAACTATTTCTGGACACATTGTTCAGTCCCAACGCTGTTTCATCCGATATCCGTTATATCGGGGTCCGTTTTTATTGAGGTTCCACCGTAGTATATCAAAGTTTCCCATTGAAATAAACTAAAATGCCATTAATCTGCTCCAGAACATAGTTATTATAATAAAGAAAAATAGCACTGAACTGCAAAATGAGCCATGGAGAACTAGAGTGAGCTAACTCAATTTTTGTTACTTTTAAGTACAGAAATGAATACAAAAAAGATGAATAAGGTTTAGTGCCAATTTTGATAAATGGGAAGCAGACCATTATTGCACTCAGCACTTGATTCATCAGCGCAACAACTACTTGGTGAGGATTTTATTTACTTAGTTTTTATTTTGTCTTTTTTTTAAAAATTGCAGTTGACTTTATATTATTTTTTTTTAAATACATCACAGTTTTGATGATTTTTTTTTTAAATCACATTGGATTTTATTTACTTTTACAGGTGATGATCAACTTTTTTAAAACCTGAGGTTAAATTTTTTTTTTGCTTTTTTCAACAGCGGACAATGTTTTAAATTTTTTTTCACATTACTGCTTACAAATCAGTCATTTTTTAAATTTAGTTTTTGTCAATAAAGTAGACTTTTGTTCATTAATAAAGCAGAGTGTGTTTTTTTTTTTTTTAAAGATTATGTTTGCTGTTACGGCACAGATTTATTGGCATAAAAAATAAAAATAAATAAAAATAAAAAAATCACAACAGAATTCATGTTAATAAAAACAACCAAACTGGCATCAGACCTCCTGTCAGTGGAGTGACGGCATCCGCATTTTCTGGAGTGGGCAGGAGAAGCGTCTCCGGCTTGGTGCTGCTGGCACTCTCTTCCAGGTCTGTCTCTTCGTTGAGGCTCTCAGATTTGAGTTGATCAGCTTTGAGGGAACCATCCGCGCAGATCTGCTCCGAGGAGAAAACTACGTCCGACTCCTCCACGGCGCTGCAAAGAAGAATTGCAAATTAAATTGTATAGTATATAGTGTATTGTAATTGTATATGAATAGTGAAAAATTGGAAGTGATGACAGGCCCCTCCTCAAATGTTTATAATTGCCTATATGCTCCAGCACGCCCGCGACCCTAGTGAGGATAAGCGGAACGGAAAACGGACGGACGGATATTAATAGTTTAAACCAAAAATATACCACAGGCTATATGATCCCAAAACACTTTAATATCATTTCAAACTCATCTTAGAACATTCTCCTTCAAAATAAATGGCTTTTGATCAAATTGATTTTGAAAAAAAATGCACCAGAAGTGCAAGCCTATGCTGACATATTTAAATCTTAAACAGCTGAGATATTTCACTTCAACATACGTCCTACTGTATAAAAATCACTTCGTTTCTATCTGGGCTTTGGCCTCATCTTGTGGAATCTTAGGGCATGATAGAAAAAGCACTAAAATACGCCAAGAACCATGAATAAGTGGGTTTTTCAGTGAACAATGGAGAATAGGTTAAAAAAACGTAAAGAGGTGAACTCACAAATCATGAACTGTGAATATCCCGGTGATTACTGAGCATGTAATTTCAAAACGACTGCCTATAATTTTGTCAAGCATTTTTATTTCCTACTTATAACATCATACGGTATACTATAGTACTACTGCACATGTAGCAGCGCATTTGGATTGAAAAAAAAAACAATCAATGTATTGCTTTATATAGAATACAGTTTCTCACATGGCAGATTTAGAAAATAAATCGCCCACCCCTGGTCTATGGCGTACCTGAGCACAAAGTTGAGGCAGACCACGGCCTCAGCATGTGATGTCTTGTTGTTGTAGAGGACGGTGCCTTGTGTCTCGGTCCAAACGAAGCCGCCGCCCCTCACCAGGAAGCGGTAAGGGCTGGTGCTCACCTGCCCTTTAGCCAACACTGCACAGAGAGAGAGAGAGGAAAGAAAGTAAATCGCAGTGATATGAATGATGATTTTCTCCCACCCTAGGGATCAAGTCACGAGAACATACGCGTGTGCAGACTCTTGTTGACATGTACCGAGTCCAGCGCGTGATGGAACTCGAAGGCCGAGTGGCCGATCAGATCGCCCGCCTCGTATCCCACCAGCTCACTCAACCTGGAAAACAAATAAACAGAAAAGAAAATTACACATGCCACAAGTTGAACCTCTTTTATGCTTCACAACAGGCCAATGGTACTCTTAGAAAATAGAATATCAGCCACCTCTGAGGGAAATATATTACTAATATAAAAATAATAACAATAATAGGTTGCACGGTGGCCAGCTGGTTAGCACATCTACCTCACAGTTTTGAGGTCCAGGGTTCAAAGGTTAATTGAAGACTAAATTGTCCGTAGGCGTGAATGTGTGTGTGAATGATTGTTTGTCCATATGTGCCCTGCGATTGGCTGGCGACCAGTTGAGGAAATTATAAACACCTTTGGGGGGACGTCAATTACATTTTTTAAGAGTGGAGTATTACTGTAATTCCTACTGCACTAACTCCCAAAGCGAACAGACATATTCCCACATTATGCTTGGATCAGACTACAAGACAAATTTGGTGTTTCATGGTGGCACTATGTCAAGACTACTGCCATAAAATCTTGCCATATCACGGTCAGCCACTGGCAACACTACATGACATTTATTCCGATACCACCATATCTTGTATTTTACGATCGCTGGACTTTATCTTGTCAAATCAAACGCTGTCAGGGACGGGCGGGACCAGAAAACATTTCACCCGTCAACGCGGCCGGATACACCCATTACTATGGCGATGACAACAACAATGGATCGCACCAATGTATTGTGTGTGTGTGTGTGGGGGGGGGGAACAAAATGAGGAAAAGCGCGTGGTGGTCGTCACCGGTGTTCAGGAGAGGACGTTTTGGGCTGTCCATTTACAAAGGGCTAGAGGTATGTTCACATACTTTTACTATGGCTCGCAAGCAGGCAACAAAATGTTAGGTAGCCTAGCAAGCTAGTGGTAGCACTAACGTTTGTACGTAAACATGCCGGCATTCTGTTGAACCATCCTCTGAAGCTTCGGTAAACTTTGGTTTGTGCGTGTGAATAAAGGTTGACAACGGCGACGAAATACGTTGAGAACAGCAAGCAATGGAGGCAATGCGACGATCACAATAAGCAACCCTATTGGTCGAAGTCAATGTGCGCTGTCGGAGCGTTGTCGTTCATATGTCACACTACACAGAAAATATCCCAACAAAAATAAAAAATGCTAGACTTTTCATTTTGGTGTCATAGGGCTATCGCAGGGCCAAAACATTGGTCGTGGATTATGTCACACCACAAGAGGTTTTGTAATTCCCGGCAAAATATGTCAAGCGCGATCTGGGAAATTGCCCACGATAACAAATCCGACCAATATCGGGGCTAAAATCCTGTAGTTTGATTGAGGCATTACTGCCATACAGTGCCGTGAAAAAGTATTGACCCCCTTCTCAAATTCTTAGATTTTTGCATAGTTTCCCCACTTTGTTTAAGATAAACAAACAAATGTAAATATTAGACAAATACAACCTAGGTGAACTTAAAATACTGCTTTTAAATGGTGATTTCTTTAATTCAGGAAAAAAAACCTATTGAAAGTTACCTGGCCCTGTGTGAAAAAGTAATGGCCCCCTTAACCTAATAACTGGTTGGGACATCCTTAGCAGCGACAACTGAAATCAAGCATTTTCTATAACTGGCAATGAGTCTTTCACATCTCTGTGGAGATATTGTGGCCCACTTTTCCTTGCAGAATTGTTTGAATTCAGCAAACATTGAGAGTTTTGGAGCATGAACGACCTTTTTAAGGTCATGCCACTGCATTTCAATTGGATTCAAGTCTGGACTTTGACTAGGCCAATCCAAAACCTTCATTTTGTTCTTTTAAGCCATTCATAAGTTCCCCTTCAAGATTTACTTTTAAAGAGCAGAATTCATGGTCCATCAATCACAGCAAGTTGTCCAGGTCCTGAAGGAACAAAGGAGCCCAGGACCATCACAAAGTTTGACTGTTGGTATGAGGTTCTTTTTCTGAAATGCTTTGCTAGATTTACACCAGCTGTAACGAGACGCACACCTTCCAAAAAGCTCAACTTACATCTCATCAGTTGTTATAATAGTCTCCCGAAAATCTTCGGAATTATTCAGGTGTTTTTTTGGAAAAGTAAGACGAGCCTTTGTTCTTTTTGGTCAGCAGTGGTTTTGACCTTGGAACTCTGCCATGGATATTCCATTTTTGCCCAGTCTCTTCCTAATTGCTGTGACATGAACACTGACCTTAACTGAGGCAAGGGAGGCCTGCAGTTCTTTAGAAGTTGTCCGGAATTCCTTTGTGGCCTCCTTGATGAGTCATTGCTGTTCTCTATGGTAATCTTTGTAGGCCGGCCACTACTGGGAAGGTTCACCAATGTTCCATGTTTTCTCCATGAGAGGATAATTGCTCTCCCTGTGGTCTGCTGGAATCCTAAAGCTTTAGAAATGGCTTTGTAACCCTTGGATGTCAATTACTTTATATCTCAACTGTTTCTTTGGATTGTGTCATTTTATTGCAGCTTTTTTAGATATTTTGTCTGACTTGATTTTGTCGGGACAGATTCTGTTTAAGTGATTTCTTGATTAAACAGATCTGGAGGTAACCTGGTTTGGGTGTGATTAGTGAAAATTAACCAAAAATTGTGATTGGCCGCAATTAATTCATGATTTAACAAGGCGGGTAATTAATTTTTCACACAGGGCTAGGTCACTGAATATTTTTTTTTCTTAATAAAAGAAAACACCATTTAAAAACTGCATTTTAAATTCACTTGGGTTATATTTGTCTGGTATTTATATTTCTTTGATGATCTCAAACATTAAAGTGGGGAAACTATGCAAAAATATAAGCATTTAAGAAGGGAGCCAATACCTTTTCCACTGCACTGTATATTAAAGTTGGAAACCATTCCACTTGCTGGAATTGATGGGTAACTGCCCCTCTCGGCCCCAATGCAAGTGGACACTGAACTACCAAAAATTTAAATAAGAATTACTTAAAATTACTGTCAAAACAATAAACTTTCAATGCGTCCTTGGCGGAGGTTTACGTCTATCTGGATACGTGGGACAGAGGCTTTGGTGGTCACCTGCCCTCGCAGTGAGTGAAGCGCATGTCCATGCTGTGGCGGGTGAGGAAGGTGTGCGTGTCCAGGGGGAAGTCCACGCTGGACGGGTGGGGGACAGGCTCGCACAGCAGCATCATCACCGAGTCCACAGGGGGCCCCGCAGACGAGTCACCCAGTGCACGCATGTGACCCGTGCAGTGGAATACCTGACAGAGAGAGGCAACCGAAGGCTTTTAAAATGCCGACACTTTCCACAAACCCTTAGACAAGTTAAATCTGTTAAAATACACACCATTTTCGGATAAGCAGTTCAGAAATTGGATGGATGGCTATAAAAACAGTGTGTGTGTGTGTAAGTGTGTGCGTGTGTTTAGTACCTTCCAGCTGGCAGACTTGATGTTAACAGTGCGCCCCCTGTTGGTTAATGTGCATTTCATTCGGAGAAAGAAGTTCCTCTGACTCAGCTGACCGCCGCTGACTTTTTTACTGCACACTAAATACAAAAAGAGAGTATGTTTTGCTTTTTAACCTGCCCTCTTCTTAACATTACATACAACTACATCATCATCATGAAAATAATATGAAAGATACACTATATGATCGGGTGCAACTAACCTGGGTGCAGAAGAAGGTCCCTGAGCTCCTCTTGGTCGCAGGGATGAACAAATTCGTACACACTCTGACCCAGAAGCTCCAACTATGAAACACAAACAAATAGAACCACATTTATTTATACTGATGTACAAAACTAATGCGAAGGAACAGATGAGAAAAGAGGAGGACAATGGCAAGGAGGGGGAAGAAGGAGAGGATGAGGAAGAGCAGGAGAAAGAAGAGGAAAAAGTGAAGGAACAGAAGGAGGAATACTTTTGCCTTTTTTTTTTTTTTTTTTATATCATTTTCTCTCATTTTCCCATGGGTTTGATGTTTTTTTCAAATATTTTGGAATTGTTTAAGATGCTTTGGCATAGATAATGTTAGAAAACTGTAGTTGTTTGTTTACATTCAAACTCAGCCTATAGCAAACGTGAATGACGTCGTGCACGCTGTGATTGCAAGATTATAATTTCAGTATCCTGAGCAGACATCTGTGATCCCGGCACCCTCATACTGGTTCTTAAGAGACTTAAATCTTGCTCTTCTCTCTCATCTCCTAACAGCGTCATGTGCAACAACAGATAATAAAAATCTGTACCTCCTGTTTGCTAAATGCAGATGTAAATGGAGCTCTTGTATATCTTAATTTGAAAAAAATATTTTTGTTATTTATTATTGTATTATTATGATGTTAATTGTTGTCTTTTATGTAATGTTTTGTTGCAAGCTGCAGTTGTTGTTAAAAGTGTTCTAGCAATAAAATTTAGTTGAAGTGAGTTGAGTAATATTTTGAGTATTCTTTGTTTGGCTTTGGTAGGATTGTGCAATGTTTTTCAAATGTAAGAAGTAGTTAAACGGGGTCAACAACTCATGAGGACAACAGAACAAGTCCTAAAGCTCCCCTACTGCATGAAAAACTATTTTGGAGACCATTTAAGGCCTCTTTATACTCCCGCGCTTGCGCGGCCGACAACGCCCGCATTGCATCACGTGACCGACGAATTGGCCCGCGCGGCCCTGTGTGTCGCTTGACACGTACGCGGCAAAAATTTTGCTGCGCGTAGAATGCCGCAGAGATCATCTCTCGCCATTGGTCCGTTTTAGTCACAGGCTGTGATGATGTAATCAGCGTTCCTCCCGGTTCCACATTGCACCTACGCCGCCGCCAGCCTTCTCGATCGATTTTGCAGCATAATTAAACGTATCATCTGGTCATCTAGGCCCATTTGTTTTAGCAGACGCTGTTCCACGGTCGCCATTGTTGTTACTTTGTTCCTTGTTACGGAAAGGAAAGTCAAGTCAAGTCAAAACGGCTATGGGAAATGGCCAAAAAAACACTGAGGAAATTCCACCCTCTGGCGTCCTAGCCAATACCAGCCGTAGCGACACCCCCAACTTGGAGGAGAACTGCAGCACACTTTCAAAACAGCACGCGTGGGTTGCGCTCAAGTATAAAGTTAACTGCATGCGGGATGGCTGCAGTGACGTCAGCCCGGTCGCTTGAGTAAAGAAGCCTATAGTTTCTTTGTAGAATATGCAGCCCCATTCTCCCCCTTGCCTCTTCGGAATGTCGTAAATGTCTGACAAGAGGGCTACAGATGAGCGAGCGAGCGAGCGAGAGAGAGAGACAAAAAGCTCCTCAGCTCAAATAATTGATGCCATACTGGGTGAACTTTAACCTGCTACACCTCTCCCCCTCACTGCTTTTTGACCTCACAATGCATAACCAGATAAAAGACCAGTAAAAGACTTTACCCTACGATTGACATCCATGTGCCCTGCCCCAAAGCCGTAATTCTAACGGCTTCCAACGTGACCCACTGTTGACTGATTTGTTGCCTTTAGAGATGCACATCAGCAGCAACCTGGAGCTGAACACGCTCAAGACGGTAGAGATGATCGTGGACTTCAGGAGGCATCCTTCGCCACAGCTGCCCCTCACGTTGTCCAGCTGCCTTGTGTCAACCGTCGAGACCTTCAAGTTCCTGGGAATTACAATCTCTCAGGACCTGAAGTGGGCGACCAACATCAACTCCGTCCTCAAAAAGGCCCAGCAGAGGATGTACTTCCTTCGGCTTCTGAGAAAGCACGGCCTGCCACCGGAGCTGCTGAGACAGTTCTACACAGCGGTCATCGAATCAGTCCTGTGTTCTTCCATCACAGTCTGGTTTGGTGCTGCTACAAAAAAGGACAAACTCCGACTGCAACGGACAATCAAAACTGCTGAAAGGATTGTCGGTACCCCCCTACCCATTGAGGACTTGCACGCTGCCAGAACTAAGACAAGGGCGTGCAAAATCCTCTCGGACCGTCCGCACCCCGGTCACCAGCTCTTCCAGCTCCTTCCCTCAGGTAGGCGCTACCGATCAACGCAAACTAGAACTAGTAGACATTCCAACAGCTTCTTCCCTCTTGCGATCAACTTCTTAAACACCTAACCTATAATTCCATTACAACAAGCTGGAAATTTTTTGACTTGAGTTCGTTGCCACATTTCTGTGGGGCCAATTACGTATTACTCGTGCACTCACTGTAGTTGTCTCACCATGCTGCACTATTTGCATATACTGGCCACTCATGCCAGAGTAGCATCTGCTCCATTTGCACACTGATTGAGGAGTATCTGTAACATTTGCACAACCGACATTGTCCCAGATGATCGCACTACTCGCCACTTTAAACCGCATACACTCCTTGAAGTCTCGGCGCCCTTTGCACAATGGTCATTGCACCGGACTATTGCAATATTAGTCGTTCGAACTGCTCTAAGTGCTAGAGGACTCTGCATCTTTTTGCACAATTGTTTTTTGTCAATGTCTTTATGTCCCCAAAGTGTTCTGTAAATTGACTGTCTGTTGTACTAGAGCGGCTCCAACTACCGGAGACACATTCCTTGTGTGTTTTGGACATACTTGGCAAATAAAGATGATTCTGATTCTGATATTTGTGTATTTTGTGTAAAATAATATATTTATCTGTACTTATTTTCCCCCTAACATTTTGTGTTACATCTAATATATTTTTTAAATATATTTTTATTTATATATAATATATTTTCACTGTCTTACTTTTTATTATTTCAAAATATTTTAGGACTTTTGAAGTTATATTTTTGCTTTTTGTCTTATATATTATCTCATGTTTATGTATTTGTTTTGGTATTATGTTTGTCGGAGTATTTTAGTTGTAATTTTTCTCCCCTCCAATCTTATCCCCTAATATTTGTGCATTTTTTTAACTACGTTTTTGCAGTATTTGTAGCATTGTGTTACCTGCGGGATGCCGACGTGCTTACTGACGTTGTCGGTCAGGTAGATCATATCTCCCTCCGTCGTAATCACCACCATAAAGCCCGAAAGCGCCTGAGTGTACAGGATGTCCGCTGGGTCCTCATCCCCCTCAGAATTCGGAATCTCTGCTCCTGAGACAGAAATTTTTTAATTAAGGTCCGAGCCGCCACTTTGGTTGGAAGCGGCCACATTGTAATATATCTTTTTACCGGGATGGAGGAGGCGGTGCATCCGCAGAAAGCTGAGCGCGACCCTTATGATGGCAGCCTTGTCCAGGTGTGTGGAGACACGTCTGGGTAGGGGTAGGGTTCGAGCCAGGTCATAGAACAGTTCGGTCTCCTTACCCCGCCTGCAGCGAGCCGCGTCGCGAGAGCGCAACTTCCTCTGTTCTGAGCTGCTCCTGAACCAGGAAGAAAGAGGACACCAGTCAGTTCAGAATAAAGCTTTTCTATGCAAATTATATTTCCAAATAAAACATCACTTTACAAACCATACATAAAAAAAAGCATATCTTCATGAACCATATTTCTAAATAAAACTTCACAAAACAAACTATTTCTGAATGAAACTTCACCATACAAAACATATATCACAACAACACTACACTAATATCCATCCATCCATCCATCCATCCATTATCTGAGCCGCTTATCCTCACAAGGGTCGCGGGAGCGCTGGAGCCTATCCCAGCTATCATTGGGCTGGAGGCGGGGTACACCCTGAACTGGTTGCCAGCCTATCGCACATATAAACAAATAACCATTCGCACGCACGTCCACACCTACGGAAAATTTAGAGACCTCAACTAACCTAACATGCATGTTTTTGGGATGTGGGAGGAAACCGGAATGCCCGGAAAATAACCCACGCAGGCACGGAGAGAACATGCAAACTCCACACAGGCGGGGCCGGGGATTGAACCCCGGTCCTCAGAATTGTGAGGCAGACGCTCTAACCAGTCGTCCACCGTGCTTCCACTACACTGATATACAAACTATATTTCAAAACGCTTCACTCATACCATTGACCAGATGCGGGCCTTCAAAACACTAACATGTACATTCCAAATGTATAATATACGCCTTCAAAATAAAACACAATCTGATGCAGCCCTTCAAAATAAAACACTTAACATTTGCAGTATATTATTGATCAGAGGATAAGCGGTAAAGAAAATGGATGGATAAAGCCCTTGAAAATACAACATCACATTCCCTACAAACCAAATGTGGCCCTTCAAAATAAAACACCTCATTCAAATCAATCGGATGCAGCCCATCTAAAAAAAACAAAAAAAACATCACATTCCATATCCATTTGATATAGCTCTTCAAATTAAAACAACCCAACACGCCGCTTCAAATCAAAACACCTCAATTCATATTATTCTGATGCAACCCTTCAAAATGAAACCCCTCAATCCATATTGAAATGTCAACCTTCAACAAAACATGATCTGATGCAGCCTTTCAAAAATAAAACCTCCATATTTCCTATCATTGGTCTGAAACAGCCCTTCCCAATAAAACGTGTATTCCTTTGATGCAACCCTTCAAAATAAAACAATCAGATGCAGCCCTTCAAAATAAACCAACATTTACAGTATATTATTGATTAGATACGTCCCTTCAAACTAAAATACCTACATGCATATAATTGATGTGGTTCAGTCCTTCAACTAAAAACACACCCACCTGATGCTGTCCTTAAATAAAAAAGACCTACGTTCCATTTCATTGATCTTATGCATCCCTTCCCACTAAAACACAATCTGACGAAGCCCTCCACAATACACCAGCTACACTGCATTGTAGCATCATGCGTCATTGGTGCGTCTTTCTTCCTTTAAAAGCAGGAATGTTACAAATGTGGCCGGCACGGTGTTCGACTGGTTTGCACATCTGCCTCACAGTTCTGGGGACCGGGGTTCAAATCCCGCCCCCGCCTGTGTGGAGTTTGCATGTTCTCCCTGTGCCTGGGTGGGTTTTCTCCCACGTCCCAAAAACATGCGTGGTAGGTTGATTGAGGACTCTAAATTGCCCGTAGGTGTGAATGTGAGCGCGAATGGTTGTTTGTTTCTATGTGCCCTGCGATTGGCTGCCGACCGGTTCAGGGTGTACCCCGCCTCCCGCCCGAAGATAGCTGGGATAGGCTCCAGCAGCCCGCGACCCTAGTGAGGATAAGCGGTAAAGGAAATGGATGGATGTTAAAAATGTTTCCTGGCCCTGTGATGGGAGTGCTTCCCCGTCCTCCACTTCTACACTAAGAACAACCCTTCTGCGGAACAAACAACCTGGATAGCCAAAATTAAAAAAAGAGGAAACTCCAAAAGAGGAGAGAATATCATGTTTCTAAAACGGCTTCTCGGCTGCTGACAAACTGTTGGACGCTAGCCACTTGACACCCCCCCCCCCCCCACT
This sequence comes from Phycodurus eques, assembly GCF_024500275.1. NCBI lineage: Eukaryota > Metazoa > Chordata > Actinopteri > Syngnathiformes > Syngnathidae > Phycodurus > Phycodurus eques. The sequence goes on from NC_084531.1 coordinate 18,005,866, forward strand.
CGTCCTTCCCGGCAATCTGAGAACATTGCAGATGGGACAACAACACACTTTTTCATTCCGCCTCTGACACACGCACATAGTGCAAACAAACAAAAAAAAAGAGTGTGTGTGAGTCCTGCACAACTGTATTGCTGTGCCATCATGCAGGAACACTCAGTCCTTGTGCAACTTGGCTCGCGTGTGCGTGCGTGTGTGCGCGCGCGTGTGTGTGTGTGTGTGTGCGAGTGAGTGAGTGAGTGAGTGAGTAGGTGCAAGACGTGACAGGAGGCGCTCCTCTTGTTTATATTTTCTTGTCATGTGAATGGGAGCCTGAAACAGCCACACGCAGACGTGCCAGGAAAAGAACATGCAGCTGACATGAACAAGCGCGCAGGCAGATCTTAAACTCTGAATTGCAAATTCAACTTTTGCCCCGCTTGGACTGGAACATGCTGTTCATCAAAGCAGGAAGTGTGTGTTTTGGTCCGTTTTAGTCAAATAGAGACGCGCTTTTTTGTTTGGATATGGATTATGCAGTTTTCAATAGGCAGATTGCGTCACGGATTTAGGTCCCTTTCATACAGATAAGATTACACCACCATTTTGACGAACATTTTACCTGTACCACTTTTAGGGGGGTTTACGGTAGTGAACATTTAACCTGCAGATGTAAGGTAGCCTTATTTTAAGTTGCACAACTTTGAGGATTTACAGTACTCTTATATCAACCTGCGCAACTTCGGGGGGGGGGGGGGGGGGGGGGGGGGTTCAGGTCGTCTCTGCGAAACTTTTAGGGGATTTGAGGTCATCCCTATTCACCCTTTAGGGATTTAAGTACAGTGGTGCCTTTTAGTTACGAGTTTAATTAGTTCCGTGACCACACTCGTAAATCATAACACTCGTATCTCTAATCATCTGTCCCCAGTGGAATGAATGGAAATGAACTTAATCTGCTCAGACCATTCAAGATTTCTTAAACACTATTCCAAATCCCAAAATTGCCTCACAATCACACTGTTAAATTCATTCAGGACATCTTGGGCGTTAGCCACATTTCACAAATTTCATAATAGAATTCCCACAATTCATAAATATTTTACATAATTACATCTTCCTCATACATTTTTTAAAGGGATTCAAACCATTCGCTCTCAGGTCTCACAACATTTACAGTATATTATTGATTAGATACATCCCTCAGGTCACACACAATCTACATTTCAACAATTCAATCAATGGACAGCATTTCAACTCAGCTTCAGTCCAAGACCGCGCGGCAGTTTTTAAACACAACCTTTTACGGTTGTGTACAAAACGAGCTCATTGAAAGAGTCATAACAGAAAAGAAGACAACTTTGTACAATAAACAAAAATCCCACATGCCAGGGACCATCACAAATGATCACAATAAGCACATAGTCACTATAAATCGTCGATTATGAGTCATACACTAGTGAGCCACCATGGATGAATTGGGTAAGAAGCCTTGCCTACACTCGACTGCTCTCACGTTTTACGAAAAGTTTCCACAAAAGATAGTTAAAACATAGGCGCCACTTGACGACAAACGTCCGTCAAATCTTACCGTCTGACGGTCACCTCGGCTTCGTCCCCGTTGTCCATATTATCGTTCGCTGGTGCCGAGTAGTCTCTTCTGTCTTTTGACTTGTTTTTGTCAGGCATGTTAAAAATAAAAAAATATATATATTAAAAAAAATGCCACTCAAGTGCCTAAGAGTCCGAGAAAATACTGTTTCCGGTTGTACGTTTTCAAAGTAAAAGTCATCGGGAGTTTGTGTTACAAGGATTCCCGGCATACAAGGGCACAAAGATCACAGAATGTAAATAATTACTGGTGTAAGACGAAGCCTCGGTTCGGAACACAACCTTTAGACCAGATAAAAGTAATGTCCGGTAAAAATGGCATTCTGCTCCATTCTTCAATCAGGCCTACTGAAAATGTACTCTATAAATACATCATTCAATACATTACTGAGCACAATTTACCCAGCGCTGCTTTAGAGTCGTGTGCATCAAACATGTCACCGACTAACCAGACTGGTTTCCGTAGTTTATCGAACCTCTTCATTTGAACGCTGTTATATGAATCAACTAAATAGTTTTCCCCTCAATTTATGACAACAGCAAGTCCAAACGCACTTGTTTTAAAATCCGTTTAATTCTGTAAAGAAAACAAGCAGCTTCCGGTGTGTGTGTGTGGTTTGATCGGCGGGCTTTTCCGGGACGCCCCACCCCCCTCCCGTCTCGGCTGTTTAGTGTTCTTCAGGGACAAAATAAAACCATGCAATGAAGGATGTGACGCTGTAACCCGATTTGCACACGGAACACTATCTGCAACAGGGACCCACTGAGTTGTACGGCAACTCGACTTGGACAAACATGAATGTAGACTAGTAAAACTGGTGGTCTACGGCAGAGCCCCATACTACACGCATGGACACAGTACCGTTTAATTACAATGGGAGCGTTCGCCGTGTCGACACCAAATGGTCACGTGATGTCCTTGGTGGCAGAAAGGCCAATGGAGGCCAATAGCCGACCACGAGTAGTCGGGTTATTCACTCTTATTTCCGTTAATTAATAAATGGTACTGTCGTGTTGCATTATGGGCTTTACATACAGAATGATTCTTAACGCTTTTACGGCAACCCAAATAAACACGAAGCCCACTGAAAGCTTATGTGCAGCCACATTACGTGACACAACAGGAACCATGTTTGCTGTCGGCACTTTATATAGTCATGGTAAGACACTTAACTTTGGAATAACTTGTTTTGCAATATAAAATTATGATATTAGATGTTTTGTTCACATTTAATGATGTTTGCCACAAACAAACAAACAAAGGATAAATCTCACATTAGGTAATAACTTTCATCTCACTCTTAAATACTTGATGCCTCCGTTACCTTTGGTGATATTTTACCTCTTATGTAGGGAATACTAACACAAATGGATATGAGCCTCATAATAGGCAAATGCACGTCACATATCAAGGTGTTTCGCTATCTGAACATTTTCCAATCACCAATTGAATGATGGATGCTTCTATGCGTCAAAAGACTTGTAGAGTTCCATTAAATCTTTTGTGTAGACCGAAATTAAAAGTAGTCGATCAAATATATCCCTCAGTCAGGCCAGGTGGACAGATATGGGACGCACTTGTGCGAAACTTCGTATTTAGGGCAAATTCTGGTTGCCACTGTTGTACAGAAGCTTTGCTGCATAGCTTGGCATCGCCTGGCCCATACTTGCATACTGCAATAAAATGCCACCAAAAAAAACAAGGTTTTCTCAGCCAAAATTATATGGAGGTGAATGGGACTTCTACCAACCGACCTTAATGCGCATTCAGCAGAATAACATCACGATGACGTTTCACAAACGCTCCCTTACTTTATCAACACATTCACTGCCATTGACGGCTTGAGAAGTCCAATATCCACGTTAACTGGGAAGGTTGGCAGTGAATTAATTGAATGACATTAGTAATTAGTCATTTTTATCCACATCATGAAATTTGAAAAACTTTAATGCATTTTCATGGTTTTTTTTACATTTCCAACATTTTTCTCCCCTAAAATGAGAAAAATCAGGTTTGTTGAACAAGCCTTTGTGTCATAACAGCTGTTTTCATGGTCAGATTCACTATGATTCACCGAAAATTCACTACAGATTCACCGAAAATCTCAAAACACCAGTTTGTAAAATCTCGCATCTGTGGGCCTACTCTTTACCGTCCCTAAGCCTGATTGTTTCACTAAGGTTTGAATTGTACAGCTACTTCCTCCTACCTATACTTGGTGTAACTTTTTGTCCACCAGATGGCCCTCTTATCTTTGAATCAACCGAACTGCAAAGGTACGAATGAGTCTTGATTTGACCCACCAAATGGCGATTGTAAGCTTTAATGTTACACAAGCAAGTCCCGTTTATGGCTCATCTCATAGCTTACCCAGAGGACGTATTGCCCTGTTCCCTCATCAGTGAGCAGGTTCTGTTGGGTATGAGGCCTTCCGTCAAGCAGAGGGATCACAGAACATACTCTCTGTTCCATGGGTGTTAAGACTTGTTCAACAAGTGTCCCTAAAACCACTGTCACATCGTGGTGTTTACATATGAGTTTTATCTAATCAACTGCAGAGTGGCCAGATGACTATGAGGAGTAGGGTTAGGTGCTTATTTGCAACGTTGGCCTCATATGTACAAAGGTACTTTAAACCAACAGTTGTCCACTGTTGCCACCCTTGATCTCTATTTTCCCATTTCCTCCGCATCTTACTTGCGAATTATGTCACGGCCCACTTTCATATAAGTTAAAGTTTGTGTTCAAAAATAGCCTCTGAAAACATATGTAAAGTACATATTTAAATCCCACTTCAAATGAGTTTGCTCTACCGCCGAAGACATATTGCTTGCCATGACGTCCGCCAAATACAGTGCTGAGCTGCACTGTATTTGTTTGCAGTGTAAACTAGTGGATAGAGAACGAGTAACGTTTGTCACTTTCCTACTACGTTTTGTGTGGGAACTTAGTAAGAAGAACTCTCTATCGGAATACATGATGTCATTTTTTTATTAGCTGTCTGCGACCCACTTTTGGTCCTGACCCACCACTTGAGAATCACCGCTTTAAACAGCTTGTTAGGTAGTTTACACAATTTAGAAGTCGCATTGCATGTCATGACTTTTACAAAAATAATCATTCTCGTCCTCATCACGTGTGCTCTACGTTCACAGTATCGTGTTTAGTATCCAAAAGGAAACCAAGGAAGGCCATTACAACAGCTTCCTGGTCTCGAACGAGAGAAAAAGACACGAATGATGTCATCGTGGCGAGAGACACACAAACATACTTGGCTCATTTTTATTGTCGCTGCAAAGCATAAATCACAGGAGACTTTCATTCAAATGTTTTATCTGTTCATGTGTGTTTTCAGTGAAGTCCACTGAGTGGCGAGTTAGAGGGGCCATGAATTGTTTTTGTGTGTGCAAATTATTGCAAGAGGAAAGTCAGGTGCAACACTACCAAGGAGTATCAGAGCCACATTGGAAAGGAACAAACAAAATACTATTAAAATTAAGATCTGATATTACAAGAAAAAAGAAGGATTTCGTGAGGGATGGTGAAGTGTAAGACATTATCCATTTTCTGCCCAAAAAAGTGGACTTCTTGTCAAAGAATTTCATTTTTCCCAAAAAGTGACTTTCCTTGAATAATCTAGACCATTTTGACAAAGAATTCCACTAATCCTAAAACTGCAACTTTGAACTGAGACTTGAAAAACTATGCCTTTTCTTGGGGAAAAAAACACCCACAAAGAATTCATCAAGCAATTGCAAAGAAATATTTTCTTGAACATTTTGACTTTTCTTGAAAAATGCAGTATATTTTCGAGAAGAACCACACATTGACGATTACAGAATTAGCGCTTGCCTTTACCTTTTGAGAATAAAAAAATAATCCCTCGGGACATCTCAGGTTTGTGTATTTTCCCCCTCTTAAAATTACACCCCCCTCCCCGCCCCCCAAAAAACTAACTTTTCACTTACTAAAATATAACTTTTTTCAAACCGTCGGTTTTCCTGGAAAACAAAAACATGTTTTAATTATAAAAGAGCAACTTCTTATATGACAGTTTTTCCTCTAAGAATTAAATTTACCTTTCTCTCAAAAAACTGACTTATTCACAGGGGTGGGGGGTAATTACAATTTATTTATATTAAAAAAAATACAAAATAAAAAAAAAGCAAGCCTTTTCACTAAGATTTGCATCTTTTACTCTTAGGGGAAAAAAAATGTTTTTTTTAAATGTCCTTTCTCCAAAAAGATAGCAACTTTTTCTTTTTCTTGAAATAAAGATTCTTTTAAAACCATTGAGTTTTTTTTTCTTGTCTTCATTCTCATAGAGTAATAGTATCATCGTTTTTCTCTTTCCAATGAGTGTCTAATGCTCCTTTGTGCAACACAAATGAGTGTGACATACACGTGATGCTACACCGCCAGCGACTGTGTGTATGTTTTGTGCGAGTGGTCATGTTACTTGGACCGGAGTGTGACAACGCCTCTTTCAGAGCCCGTCGAAGCGTCTCAAGCACATCCGGCGTGAACTTAAGAGACGGTGACATCATGACATAACTCCCTAAAAGACATTCAGTGTTCCCATTTACAATGTGTTCACTTGCTTCCTGTACAGCCTCCTCACAGTTAGAGTACTTCGACTATTTACAGTATAAATTACTACACAGTCTCACGATAAAATACATTAAATACAGCTGGCCGTAGCTTCTGCGAGATGAGTGGACCGTAATACTGCAGCGGTGAGGTGGCCTGGTCTTGATGGTTGCCCTCCATTTTGGGATGGTATGAGGAGGGATGAAGGTCTAGCTATACCACCGTGCCACTTGGAGAGTTTCCATTCTGTGCTGTCAAGTTCTGCAATAAAAGACACAAAAACATATAAGTTCGATGGCGAGAAGTGACAGATCGTACTTTAGCGTTCATTAAAAGTTGTTGCCACGCTCCGCCCATGAAATGACTGAAAATTCAAATGTTTAGCAATTTGTAGTCGTATACTGTATGTGCCTCAAATTTTGTAGCAATCTGTAGGATGATGCCTGGAAATGGCCAACATGACCCTAAAATGCCCACTTCAAATGAAAATGGCAAGGGCTAATGTCACGTTCATCTGCTCAACAGCACCTCTTCTGTCAAGAGTGGTGCTCTCCCTTTTGCCTCAACAGATTTTTGCTAAAAAGACCTAATTCCTAACAAGCATTTTATCAATTAATATGCCAACCAGTCAAGTATGAAGTCATGAACAATTTTATTTATTTGATGGAATTTATTGTAAAAGAAATACATTTCTCATCTGAAAAAGTTTTTCTAAAAAAAGGATTATGGTCTTTAAAAATTACAACTTATTTTCCTAAAAAATTTCTTTTGTACAAAAAATAACAACAAAAAAACTACTTTTGTCTTGGAATTTTTTTCGGGAAACAAAAACCCCCAATATTTTGGAATATGACTATTGTAAAAAAAATAAATACAATAATACACGTTCTAAAAATGTTTAAGAAATAGAAGTGTGACATAAAAAGACCTAGAAGAATTATGTACATTTCCTTGGGAAAAAAAATACTTTTTCCAGCAATAAAATGACTCAGAAAAAAACAATACTTTCATCTTAAACGACAACAGATGGTTAGATCCCACACAGTACCTTGACTATGGAGTTCACGTTTTAATTTCTGTGGTGGTTTTTCTGTCTTTTGTTACCATTCGTTTCTTCAATTTATCATACATTTTCATCCTGCGGCCACATCTAGGGACGTTGGCTACAGTTCCGTGGATCTTAAATTTCTGAATATGTGTAACTGTCGTCACATGAACATAAAGCTGCTTGAAAATTGTTCCTATAGCCTTTCCCTTTTTTTTTTTCCATCAACATAGGGGTACCAACAATTTTGTCCATGTGTGTAAGCAATTCTAATCACTTATTTGTGTCAATTATTCATGAGAATTTGCTATTCGCTAAAAAGAGACATTCACAACAAAAAGAGAAAAGGAAAATTACAGATTTTTGGGGGGGCGAAGACGGGGTGAAACGTCTTGAAAAACTTCCTTTTGTCCAAAAACGGAATTTGCTTGAAAAATCTCAATTTTTAAAAAAGAAAATACACCATTTTGTCAAAACAGAAAATATGACTTTGTTTTTACAAGATTAGGACTTAGTACCACTTAAAAATACAACTTAATCAAATTGTTCACTATTTAATGTAAAGTATGAATGTTTTGACCAAGCTTTTCTGTTGGCTTCCTTGTGTATCTTATGTCATTAGGTGTCCAAATGGTTTCGGGGCCATTTGCGGATGCTGACCATTTTTTGCAGCCTGCGGCATAGAAAATAAATCACAATTGACAGTTTGGTCATTCATCCGCATTCTACTACTTAATTTCTACACACTTTGGCATGGCAGGAGAAGAGAAGTAGAAATTCATTCTCATATCTCACGTCAATGTTTTCCACCAATCACTCATCACTAAATAAGTAACATAATTTCTATTTATGATCCCCTGGTAAAAGATAATTTAGTCAGAGCAGCAAACAGCATGAATCATTATTGTTTAGTGATAGACCAATTATCAGCCGGGCCGATATTTGGCATTTTGCCGTACATCGGCCTTTTTTTAATACGACCACCGATAATTTAATACAGGTGTATTTTGGCTCTGATGCAGCCACAGTGAGCTGCTCTCTCTGTGACTTCTCTCTCCAGCACTGTCCCACCTGATTGGTTACCCTGGCACAGTCCCTGCACAGGATACAGCCAATCAGCACCAAGTAAAAGCCGTGCAATGCATGCACAATCAGTCCAGGGAGCAAGTATATGTTTCAAAAGTAAGTTAAACATATAATCCACAATTATTTTTTGTAAAAAAAAAAAAAAAAAAAAAAAAAAAGGTTTACTCAAGAGTGATAAAACCTATCAGCATCTGACACATCTTGCTATATTTTTATATCAATACATTCCCACACTGGGTCACTTGGTGGCTCACTAAAATGATGTAGCAGAAATGACGTATTTTACCGACGAACAGGAAGGCCCATATATAGAGAAAGGAGAAAGCAATTGAAGCAACATGTCACAGAACCTCCAAAAAAATCCAAGACACTGGTGGAAAAGTGGATCCTACCTGCGGTTGGGCATCGAGAATCGATTGGAACCGGGACTAACATTCTGGTTCTCCAGGAATCTATCAAATTAAAAAAAATTTGGTGCCTCAAGTCCGCCGACACCGAAGAAGGAAGTGGCGAAAACCAACGAAGAACGCGCACGAAGACGTGCTTGTGCCCAATGAGCAGTCGCCTCAGCGTAACACTTGGAATAAGATTATACTGTGCAAAGGAGGCTTTCACAATGTGTAGAAGTTTGACGTGCTATGCTGCAGGCTGCAAAGAAAATGGATATTCATAATTTGGACACCCTTTATTAGAACCATACGAACTTTTTTGAACCAGGCGCCTAAAAGAATCAGAAGCGAGAATCGTTTGGTAACCGTAATCGAAATAAGGACCCGGAATCGGGACCGGAACCGCTCAAAATCAAACGATCCCCAACCCTACTAACAAGTTAAAAGGTTGATTGCACTCTTACACTGATGGTTTTTAGTGTTTGTTTTAGTCTTCAAAACAACGTAAGAGCTGATGACAGACAAAAATTAAATATAAATTATTTTACCATACTGTAAAGAAAGTAGAAACAGTGGCATTACAAGCTTAACATTGAGCTAAAACTTCACCAAAGGTCAAACTAGCAACTTTACATCACAATGAATTAGGACAACATTCACATAAACATCTCACAGTATCACAAACACTAACCTTATGCCTCATCGGTGGGTAGGTAAAGGAATCAACGTTTTACAGAGCATTTGGTTCCCTTCATTACTCTTTTTCATGCAGTCTCATTTTACTTTCCTTTTCACTGATGTCGTGTGAAGTTTCCATTTTGTGCCAAAATGCCTAGTTCCACTGCATGTCCTTCAAAATAAAAGGCTACATGCTTAAAACAGGAAGTCAAGTTAAAACTTGCACATATAAACCATTTGATGTAATAAAACTGTCACAAATAGCTGTTTAAACAATGCTATATTTAACTTTTGGCTGAATTATTAATTATTGACTATCAAGTCAATTGGGGCGCCACGGTGATAACTGGTTAGAGCGTCTGCCTCACAGTTCTGAGGACCGGGGTTCAATCCCCGGCCCCGCCTGTGTGGAGTTTGCATGTTCTCCTCGTGCCTGCATGGGTTTCCTCCCACATCCCAAAAACATGCATGCTAGGTTAATTGACGACTCTAAATTGCCCGTCAGTGTGAATGTGAGTGCGAATGGTTGTTTGTTTGTATGTGCCCTGCGATTGGGTTAGATCAGGGCGTACCGCGCCTCCTGCCCAATGATAGCCGCGACCCGAGTGAGGAGAAGCGGCTCAGAAAACGTATGGTTGGATGGAAGTCAATTGGGTTGGTTACACAACACATTGTCTTTTAGTTCATAGATTTGATACTGATACTGGTTATAAAGAACCCTGAGTCAAATGTTCATTTTAGTCTATGCTGTGGTCTGCTAAGAAATGGATGGTCATAATTTGTACACCCCTTATTTAAACCTTGCAAACTTTTTTGACCCTGTCCCCTAAAAGAATCGGAATCGAGAATCGTTTGGAACCGGAATCCAAATGAGGAACCTGAATTGGGACCAGAATCGCTCCAATTCAAACGATGCCCTACCATAATCCTACCACAAAGAAAAAACCTGCTCGTTGTTCGGCTGTATTATTTTTCTATATACATCTCTGAACACGTATTCATTGGCCTGTTATTTTGTTGTTCAAAGTTGTTTACCCTCCGCGAAAACGCTGTTCCCACCAGACCTATGTAACAAGTGTACTGAATCACCAAATAATTTCCTTCGATGTTTTGCGACTGCATGAAACGAGAGCTTATCAATTAGCATGGCTTTGAGATTGTTTTCGCCTATCCACTCCTTGTCCTCCCTTTGTGACACTTTTGTTAGAAGCATGGTAAGAAGTGTAGCTTATTCCCTACCATGGAGGCGATGATCAGTGACTTATAATGCGTCGCAAAAATAACTTTCGCCTCGTGGCTTGGCAGCCAAGGGGCGTAATAAAATAGCATGCACCAAAAAACTGTTCAATGTGAACGCTAGATTCCCCCCCCAATATCCGGAACAATCAGTATGATGGCCGTAACGAGTCAACGTTCAGTGATTTCCGTAACAAAATACTGACGTTCCGTAACATTTGGCAGCTCTTAAAGACATTTAAATTAAGTGTTGGAAGTTTTTATTGTCAAATTTTGACGCTAATATTTTCCTTTTCACCGCAAAACAAGTATCACCTCCGGTTATCGGCCTCCTTGACTACTAATATTCGGTATCGGTATCAGCCCTGATTAAAAAAAAAAACATATCGGTGTATTACTATTATATATAATAATTATTATTATATTACTGCTCCATGTCGAGGTCAGCTTTGTACAGACTACTCGTTTTGATTCTGAATGTGGAGATTGGATTCAGCTGCAGTTGAGCACAGAGGAAGATCAATTCTAGTGGTATACAGGGCCTAGGCCACCCAAACATCGTGAAAAATCCTTGACATTTGGCTTCATCGACAGGCTTTTTTTCCTTAATACATATAATATGTGACCCTCCAGCGTGAAACCGATCGGCAGTCGCACGGCCGTGTTTTGCACTATATACAGTTTCTGAAAAGACATTAAAAATTATTTTCAATGATGTATATATTGTGGTAATCGAGTAAAGTTTGGTGAAGGTATGTCCGTTTAAAGACAGGAAGCGCCGCTTCAGTGTTAGCCTAGCAACAAGGGACTGTATTGCGGCCTTGTTGGTTCATACTTGTAATGACGTACAGTACATTTGAATTAAATCCGTGGCTGCAGAGAACCCCAAGCTTTCTGTTGATACCAGACATGATGTGGTTTTCCATTTTTTGCACACGGCAGCAGCCGATCAGTGTCGTTGATTTCTCACCATTGTCTGACTTCTTCTCATGGTGATTTTGCTGTGCCCTCCCAATAGAATTCACATCAATTCCAACTGGTAGATGATCTTTACTTATTTTTCTGGTATTTGAATCACATCTGAATTTAAAAAAAAAAAAATTTCTTCACGTAGTCAATGCTTTATGACTCTAGCTCAAAACATGGTCGTGCGACTTCCGATCGGTTTCATGCTGGAGGCTCACATATAAGACTATACAATTGCTTTGCATATCGTGTTGAATAAAATACATGTGAAGAATGTCAAAGTGGTCCTGGCATCTTTCAATTTTTCTCTATGTGGCCCTTGGAAGAAAAAGTATGGACACCCTTGTTATCAAGTGTTATGAAATGTGCTCTTTTAACAAAACGCCATCAAATCAAATTGACGGGATTTGATGCTGGTCAGGCTTTCACCTTCCAATTGGGATAAAAATAAAGACCTGGTAACTTTAGCAACCAGCCTGCCGATTGCGGTGGAAAAAATGTGGATAAGCTCCAATACACTGCAGTCCAGTGACCATGCCAGTACGTACCGCCTTGCCAGGCCTGGCCCATGTGCAGATGAGCCCCTCTTGGCACGCTGTGATGATGCAGTCGTCCATGAAGACAAGCACGGTGAGTCTCTCGTGGGCGATCTTTTTGCACACCAGCGGCTCCAGTAGTGGCACCTCGTGCATGCGTGGGCACAGTGTGGTGCCCAGAACCTTGGCGGCATCCAGGCGCCCACTGCCTCGCGGAGCCACGTTGATCTTATCATTACTCTTGCTGATGTTACCCAGGCTGTGGTAGCGCTTGTGTTCTTTCTCCACACCACCGCCTACCACCGACTTGTCCAACTTGCGCTCCTGGAGGGAAAGTGTAGCAAAGCGGCCGATGCTGAACGGAGCGGTACTACCTGGGCCACCACCCACGGTACCAGTTCCACTTACTGTTCCACCAGTGCCACCCTCTGTGGCACCCTGGCTCTTGGAGGTGTTTGCGACTGCTGGGTGGGGAAGAGAGTTAGACCGGGATAGGGAGCGAGGGAGCGGGAGAGGCAGCGTGGGTGGGTTGGAAGTACCCACAACGGGCGGATGGTGGTGGCCCTCCACGCCGCCAACCCCGGAGTTGGGCAGCGTGGGTCCAAACGTGTTGGTAAAGGCGCGGGAAAGCGGCAGCCGAGGGTACAGCACGTCGTCTGTGAGGTCCCATAAACAGAATTGGGTGTCCTGCCCCACGGATCCGAATCGGTAGGTGACGGCCGCCGAGCTGCCACCCTTGGAGCTGTGCCGGGAGAGCCGTGACAGGGTGCTGCTGGTGCGCACCCGCCCGAAGTGCGAGGCGGTATTGTTGGGCGCCCCACCCTGGTGGAGGTCCTCCTCACTTCCACTGAGCTCCATGGGCTCCTCATCCTCCAGGGAGGTGGTGAAGGGGTCGAACGCCACCACGTTGACCCAGGACTTGTGTCCGTGCCCGCGGGCCACCACCCGGCTCTCGGCGAAGGACCACACGGTAACCAGGTCGTCCTCGCCGCCTGTGGCCAGGTACTTCCCATCTGGGCTCCAGGAAACACACAGCAGGCCTCCAAAGTAACTCCGCATCACACCCTGGAGCTCCATCGAATCAAAGTGGAAGATCCGGAGGCAGCCGTCCTGACCCACGCAGGCCACGTGGACCCCGTCGGGTGAGAAGGAGAACTCGTTGAGGCCGCCCTCGCCCACGGCCCACCGTAGAAGGGGGTTTCGGGGTGTCTTGGTCTTGCAGGCGTACACGGCGAAGCCCTCGCCCTGGCGCAGAAGTGAGTATTGAGGCGCAGCGGTGCCGCACGAGTGTTCCACGTTGTAGAGGTACAAGTGGCCGCTGGCGTGAGAGGCCAGGAACAGGTTCTCAGACTTGGGGAGCCATTTCAGACATGTCACCTTGGATTTGTCGATCAGACGCTGAGATAGATAGAAAATTGAAGATAAAATGGATGCTTGTTAGAAACATGCAAGTCGAAACACTAATTTAAAAGCTTAATCCTCATTTGAAACACTAAACAGCAACATGACAAGATTTCCCAAAAACTACAGTCTGTCAAAATGCGGAGTCTGGTTGGAACAGCCACTTCAATTAGAGTAAAACGCAGTAAGAATTTAGAAAATTGGATGATGGGTTCCAGAGAAATTAAGTTTTTGTGTCGGACACAAATTGCCTTTTTGGGGAACGTTTTTGGGTGATATTTCCTGTACAAAATCTGGTTAAAAAAAAAAAAAAATACAATAAAATAAAAAAAACCTTCAAATTAAGAGTAAAACAGTAAAACATTATTTCTCTACATATCTCCTCAACAGTCTCATTTCATCTGCTACTCGAGGAACCCATTCTCCGATTGGCTGACAAGTTTCAGTTAAAAATATCCAACAATTGGTCATAAAGGCGGAAATTCCCAGAGGCTGAGGTCAAAATTCAAACGCCGTCATTTGGGCTTAAAACTCAACTTAACTAGTGCAAATGGAACGTCACTTATGAAAAGAGCAATGTGAGCAGTGACATAAGTAAGGGACTTCAGCAATCAATTGTTTTTTCTCTTAATTGATTTGTTATGGAGGAGGTGTTTGAAGTGCTAATTCCATGTTCCTAGAAAATTACACAAATATGGTGGCCACTTGTCACATTGACACTTTAAAACACTAAGTGGCTTGAAACTCTCAATTGAAACACTACAGCAATCTTGAAACCATACTGTGAAACCCTGGTTTGAAATGCTAATTTGAACCCCTAATCCTTGTTTGAAAACCTAGCCTCAGGTGGAAACCCTAAAGGCTTCTTTACACTCGCGCGGACGGCGACCGTGCTGACGTCACTGCGGCTGTTCCACGCGTAGTTTGCCTTTATACTCGAGCACAACCCACGCGCTGTTTTGAAAGTGTGCTGCAGTTCTCCTCCAAGTTGGGGGTGTCGCTACATCTGGTATTGGATAGGACATCACAGGATGGGGTTTCCTCTGCATATTTTTTTTTCCATTTCCGGTAGCCGTTTTTCCTTTCCTTTCAGTAACAAGGAACAAAGCAACAACAATGGAGACCGCGACAGAACAAATGCCCCTAGATGACTAGATGATGCGTTTAATTATGCTGCAAAATCGACGTAGATGGTATGTAGAACCAATGGGCACGCTGGTACGTCATCACAGCATGTGACTAAAACGGACCAATCACGAGAGATGATCTCCGCAGCATTCGACGTGCAGCAACTATACTGTCGTGTGCGCGGCAAGCTACGCAGAGGTGCTGCGCGGGGCAATTCATCGGTCACGTGATGCAATGCGGGCGTTGTCGGCCGCGCGACCGTAGGAGTATAAAGAGGCCTTAACTCTTGGGTTAACTCTTGAAACCCTAATTTGAGACCCTAACCCACATTTGAAACACTAACCCTTGGCTTGAAACATTAATCCGGGCTTGAAACCATAAACCAAGTTTGAAACCCTACTTTGAAACCTTGTCTTCAACCGTCTTCCGTACCTCCTCATTGAAGAGCTTGCTGGTCTCCTTCTTGATGGGGTCCAGGTACTGCACCTGTCCAGCCGAGAAGCCCACAATGAGCGCCACACTATCGGCTGACGCCGAGTACTGGTTGAAGTCGTGACACGTAGGCTGCGTGCCCTTGTAAATCCTCTTGTCGATTGGCTTGCTCAGGTCCACCGCCTGGCGCACACACACAGAAGTAGTTTGAGAAAACACGCGATGACAGTAAATAAATGTATTGTGTCTTGAAACCATAACTCAGGAGTGGAACCCTAAATTCAAACCATAACTCTGGCCTTAAATCCCGACTTTGAAACCTTGACTTGGAAGTCCTAACGCGGTTTTGAACCCTAAACATTGATTGAAACCCTACTTTGAAACTTAAGCCTGGCTTAAAACCCTTATTCGTCTGAAACCATTACCCAGCATTGGATAACCTAACACCAATATTTGAAACTAACCTTGGATTTGAAGCCCTAACCGTTGTTTGAAACCTTAAATTGTCAGGCATCGAGAATCGAGAACCGTTTGGAACCGGGACTAACATTCCGGTTCTGCCGGAATCGTTTGAATTAAAATATTTCGGCTCACAGTTTCGATGCCTAGAGTCTGCCGACCCCGAAGACGAAAGGGGCAACAATAAAGGAAGAAGAACGTGCCCAAAGACATGCTTTTGCCCGAAGGTGGCAGTGAACAAAAGTGTTTCTTAACTTTGTTAAAATAAATGACCAGTTGCCTCAGTGCAACACCTGGAATAAGATTATACTGTGCAAAGGAGGCTTTCGCCATGTGTAGAAGTCTGACGTGCTCCCTCCCGCTCCAAGCCTCAGCCTACAGCGCACGGAACTACAGTGAAGTCAATTGGGTGAGTGTGAAACAATAAAATACTGGATGTCTATGCCAACATTGAGGCAGCTAACAAGTTAAATGGTGGGTTGCACTCTTGCACTGATGGTTTTAGCATTTCTTTTAGTCTTCCATCCAACGTAAGACCTGATGACAGGTAAAAATAAAATATAAATTACATATAGTAACTACAGGTGAAAAGGTAGAAACAGTCACATTACAAGCTTAACAGTGAGTAAAACTTCACCAAAGGTCAAAGTAGCAACTTTACATCACAATGAATTGGGACACAATTCACATAAACGTTGTCTGACAGTATCACAAACACTAACCTTATGCCTCATCGGTGGGTAGGTAAAGGAATCGTTTTACAGAGCATTTGGTTCCAGTCATTACCCTTTTTCATGCCGTCTCGTTTTACTTTCGTTTTTACTGGTGTGTCGTGAAGTTACCTTTCATGCCAAAATGATGAGTTCCAGTGCATATCCTTCACAATAAAAGGCTTCATGCTTGAAACAGGAAGTCAAGTTAAAACTTCCACATAAACTATTTGAAATATTAAAACAGTTGCAAATAATTATTTTAACAATGCTATATTTAACTTTTAGCCTAAACATTAATTAATTAATATTAAGTCAATTGGGTTAGTCACACACAGATTGCCTTTTAGTTCGTAGGTTTAATATTGATACTGGTTATAAAGAACTCTGAGTCAAATGTTCATTTTAGTCTATGCTGCGGGCTGCTAAGAAAATGGATGTTCAAAATTTGTACACCCCTTGTTTAAACCGCGCAAATATTTTTGACCCAGGCGCCTAAAATAACTGGAATCGGGAATCCTTTGGAACTGGAATCAAAATGAGGAACCGGGAATGGAATCACTCAAATTCAAACAATGCCCAACCCTAGTCCGAACACGAGATTTAATGATTGGATAATCTAATATGAAACCCTAACCCAGGTTTAAAACCCTACCTCTGTCTTAAAACCCAAAATTGAAACCTTATCATTTTTCACTTAAAGTCCCTAACCCTGTCTTGAAACCCTAATTTGACACCTTAGACATTGTTTACACATATTGTTTACAGAACCCTACTTTCAAATGCCAAGGCTGGTTTGAAACCCTACTTTGAAACAAAAACCCTACCTTGAAGCCTAACCCTTGAACCATAACCCAGGATTGGATATCATAATTTGAAACCCCAACTCTGGGTTTGAAACACAACTTTGAATCCCTAACCCTAGTTTGAAATCTTATCTTGGAAGTCCCAACCCTGTCTCGAAACCCTACTTTGAAGCCATAAGACTGGCTTGAAACCCTTCCCCTTGTTGTAATCAAGACCGAGGATTATATAGACTAATATGAAACCCTAACCTTGGATTTGAATCCCTAACCTAACCTTGAAACCCCAACTCTAACTTGAGGGCCACTCCTTACCCTGTCACGAAACTCTAATTTGAAACCCTAAACATTGTTTAAAATCCTACTTTGGAACTTTTCAACACAGGTTTGAAAACCACATTAAAACACTAAGCCTTGCTTGTAGCCCTAACCTTGGGTTTGAAACCCTAACCTAACCTTGAAACCCCAACTCTTCATTGAAACCCTAACCCTAGCTTGAAACTGTCACTATTGTTTGAAACCATAACCTATATTTGGATACACTCATTTGAAACCAGTCTGAAGACCTAAACCTTGTTTGAAACCTTCCCCCTAACCATTATTTGAAACACTGAAGGCGTTCTAGGCTATTGCCTCACTTAAACCTGGTGAGATGACTCAGAAGCGCATCTTCTCAACCACCTTGACCACCTCTGACCATCTTCAACCCATCCCCTGAGGGCCTCCAAACACAGTACTTTTGTTGCCTTCTTGAGTATTAACTCGACTTGTAGCATCAAGTGACACCATACACAACCAAATTAAATTAAATGTGGTGTTTTTAACAGCTAACAACTACATTAGCTCGTCTAAAAGCCGTGAAATGTAAGCTACGTGCTAGCCTAGTTAGCATGCAAGGCTAACGCCGACCGTTCACTAAGATCCGGTGACCCGGGAGGAGAGGGCCGTCCAGCCGGGGCTCACCTTTTTAATGTTCGTGTACGTGTAGAAATAAAGCTCCCTGCCGATGTTGAAGCACACCCGCTCCGACTCGTCGCCCGGGTCTTCGGGTTGGAGCTTGACCATGGAGACCCGCACCGGCGGAAGGAAGCCCGCCGGGGAGGAGTTGGCTGCGGCATTCGACGATGAGGCGACAACGGCGGCTGCGGCAGCGGCTGCGGCGGCGGCACCGGGCCCCTGGAGGAGCCCGACCCCTCCGCCGGGTATCGGGCCGGTTCCAGTCGCCGGGCCCAGCGTGGCCCCGGCGGAGGGACCCCTTTGCAGCCCGCCCCGCTGCTGCGAATCAGACAGGGTGAGCAGCTTGTAGAAGCCCTCTCTGGTCCGGAACTGCGATTTAATCTCATTGATATCCTTCAGAGCGCCGCCATCTCCGGCCATTTTCAGTCCACACACGCCGCTGAGTAAAGTCTTGACCTGGAAACAATAACGCCGCGATAATAATTCACCCCCCAATCCCAACAACAACAAAAAAGAACGAAAGAGAAAGAAAATACTAGATCATAAACGGGCGCGGCGGGGGCGAGCAGCCGCGCTCAGCTAGGCCGACCAGCGCTGCCAGTGTGGCCCGCTGCATTTTACTACAGCACCGGCCACCGGAGAGCCGCTGGCTGAAGACTTAAACCCGACGACAGAGAGCCCCTGTGAACTGGCGACGGCGTCATTCTCGAACTGCTCCCTGCCGCCCTCCACGAGGTGTGAGCGGAAATGTGCCGGCCCGCTTGCTCCCTGTCTGGTGGTAAAGCTGCGCACTGACAGGAATGTTGAGTAAACATGAGGCACATGGGCCTCGTTTTGGACCTCATCCTCCCACTTCACGTTATTGAAAGGGATCACGAACTACCTACCTATCAGTTGCTTGAAACCCTACTTTGAACCCAAAACACTTGTTTGAACACCTAACCCAGACTCTAAACCTACTTTAGATGGTAATCCTTCCTCGAAACCGTCCTTTAAAACCATGACCATTTCAAACCCTTAACCCTCATTTGAAACACCAAAAGTTGAAACTGAAGCTGAAGCTTTGTTTTCCGATGTAGTGTTTAATTCGCCCAGCAGATGGGTTTAGCGCTACACCTCAGGTTGAATAGGTGTTTGGTCTACAGCTGGAGTCCCCAACATTGATAGCCACCTCGAGAACCACATGGACCCGTGTTCCTGTTCTAAAAGTAGCTCCTCAGTGATAGAGCATTGTGAATGTTATAGAAGTGATAATTTCATTAAAGTAAACACAGAGATGTAAAGTAATAAAGTGTTGCATATTGATATTTATCTGTTTCTTAACTTTTTAAGATTGATTAATCATAGCATATAATTAAAGGTTATTTGAGCAAATTAGTTATTTCAAAAGTGTGTATCAAATTGGTATTGCCCTTTGCATTAATTGAAACACAAGAAGTAGCTCTCAGTTTCACAAAGGTTGGTGACCCCTGCATTATGGGAGCGTTCGGGTCATTGTCCATGCACACAAAATTGACTGGCAGAAAAGCCCATAGATAAGAGCCATCCACTTTTATATAATATTGGCTGAGAAACCTCATTTTCATGGCTTTTTATAGGAGTAGCCTATGCAAATCTGCCAAGCAAAGGTATGCAGCAAAGCTTTGTACAACAGCAGCACCCAGGACTTGCCTTAAATACGCAGTGAAGGACAAATATGTCCCAAATCCATCCACGTGGCCTGGCCTTATGGGGTGTATTTGATCAACAACTTTTAATGTAGGCTTATACAAAAGATTGAATGAAAGTCTGCAAGTCTTTTGAGGGACACATTCAAGTTTTAATCATTCAGTTGGTGATTGGAAAACATTCAGACGGCGACTTGTCTCCATACATGATGTGTATTTGCATATTTGGTTAAGTATAAGGAGGGCTGTCAAAGTTAAAGCATTAACTCATGATTAATCACACAAAAATGGCATTAATCATGTATTAACACAGATTAATCACACAATCATTTTTTACCACACAAGCTGCTTTTCTTTAACCACAGATGGATATCTGAAATGCAGTGCAGGTTTCTTTAAGGTCAGTGATTAGGCCAATGCTTATGCCAGTGCAAAGATAAGTGAGAAGACTCCAACTGGTGTACTCGGCGGCAAATTTTGTTTCAAAAGTCACACCGATGGGACTTTTGATAAAGCATAGTTAATTTGCATATAGTGCAGCACTGAACTCTCTTTTCATCCATCCATTTTCTCAGCCGCTTATCCTCACTAGTGTCGCGGGCTGCTGGAGCCTATCCCAGCTATCTTCGGGCGGGAGGCGGGTACACCCTGAACCGGTCGTCCGCCAATCGCAGAGCACATCGAAACAAACAACCATTCGCATTCACATTCACACCTACTGGCAATTTAGAGTCTTAAATCAACCTACCATGCATGTTATTGGGATGTAGGAGGAAACCGGAGTGCCTGGAGAAAACCCACCCAGACACGGGGAGAACATGCAAACTCCACACAGGCGGGGTCGGGATTTGAATCCCGGTCCCCAGAACTGTGTGTGGCAGATGTGCTAACCAGTCATCCACCGTGCCGGCCAAGTGTGATTAATATGATTAAAAAAATTAATCGATTAACAGCGCTTGTATAAGGCTCATATCCATTCATAATTTTATACAATAGAAGGCCAACTATAAAAGGTTAAATATCACCACAAGTAGCAGGCATTAAGTATTCAAGAGTGAGGTGCAAGTTATTAACTGATGTAAGATTATTCTTTCGTCATTGCTTTTGTGCCAAATATCATTTAATATGAACAATGTGCTATCTATCGTAATATATTGCAAAACAAGGTAATATCGCTGTGCTCTTAGGGTTATTTTTGTAGGCCACCCACTCCTGGAAGGTCCACCACTGTTCTATGTTTTCTCTATTTGTGGATAATGGCTCTTACAGTAGTTTGCTGGAATCATAAAGCTTTAGAAATGGATTTCTCAACCATGACATATTGATAGATGTTAATTACTTTATTTCGCGTCTGTTCTTAAATTTCTTTGGATTGTGGCATTTTGTTGCAGCTTTTTGAGATCTTTTGGCCGACTTCATTTTGTCAAAAAGGTTCTATTTAAGTGATTTATTGATTGAACAGTTCTGGAGGCAATTGTGATCATGTGTGGTGGGGTGTCTTGCATTAAAATTGGGGAGAATGGTGGTGGTGAGGCGGGACAGTCACAGGGCAATAATGACCTGCAACCATCACCCCACCCACCCAGGCTAACCAGCTCCCCAAAGGATGTGCAAATGTATGTGGTGCTTTAAAAATTGGCGGTGGAAAGGCAAGGCGGGCCAGGGAACATACTGGAGTGCCGGAACACCTGGCTGAGTGTCCTCCCCAGCCCGACACCTGCGGGCCCGGCCAGAAGACCCCAGAGAAAAGGGGGCAGCCCCTCCCCACCCTACAGCTACCCCCACCCAACCACCAGACCATGGGTCATTTGGTACTGCTCCCGCCCCCCCAAAAAAATTTAAAATAAAAATAATTGTGGACCGGGAGACAGTGCACCCAGCCTGATAAAAATATAAAGGGCTCACAAATTAAACGAAAATGAAGCTGAGAGGGAATCTTTATTTTTAAATAGTGAAAGAGGAAAGATCAGTGAAAACATAAACAGAGTGTTGAATCCTATTCAAAATCAACATCTGGCCATAGTCATGTGTGACACAATGTTGTACCTGTTTCTTGGTTTCATATTACCTTCTTTAGAGACACACCTGTAGTCTCATGACGACCATAACACCTTTGTATATTTAAACCATTAAATTACACTGTAAATAATCAATTTTAATATTTTGACTACATTAAAAAGGAAAATGATAAAAGGCACACTTGCTAAAGACCAATTAACAACCAAATGTGGAGGAATGGCAAATAGTGCAGAGCAACGGGAGTAAATCAGCAGAAGGCCCATCATTGTATTGGACACCTTAAAGGCCCAGGACGTCTTTTTGTACGGAGCAGCCCAACAGAGTGTTTCCAGCAATGACACACTCTGTCATACATGGTGCTTTAAAAAACACACAAACAACGTTATCCACTCATGATAAACAAAAACAAACGGGTGGGGAGGGGGATCTCTGCGGGAATTACCATTCTGAGCCACCAGCCATGACACAGCTTTACGAGCAAGAAGCTTCCATTCGACTTGAGCATCCAACTTCAACCCATGGAGCCAGACCAGAGCCAGAACGGTGGCCCATACATTCCCGTTCACCTGGGTTAACCGAACGAAAGAAAACACATGAGACAAACAAGTGGAAAAGGTGTCATGCAAGGTCCTACCTTTGCTGGCTTGGTCTGTTCCACCTGCTTGTTGGTCTTGTGCAGCACAGCAGCCAGAGCCGGGTTTAGCTCCCAGCAGCCTGACGCCTTCTGAAGGGAGACCAACTGCAGCAAAGGGTCTGGGGGTTTCTCGATGGCTGAGTTGTGGGGAAAGGAAGTATTGTCAAATATTCAACTGGAACTCTACTGGTGCGCAAATATTTTGTATGCGTTGTAATAATATGTAGATAGGTTGGAACTAAGTCATATCTGTATACTGTACAATGGAACATGTGAGGTCCAAAACAATTCATCTGGTTAACTTTTTTTCCAATGGGAAATAATCCATTCTAGGTCCAACTGTCATTAACTGTCATTAAACTGCCATTAAATTTTTTTTAATACTCATGGACAAATACTGTAAGTGTAAAAATAAGATAACCACTGTTAATAGTAAATGTCAATAAAACAGTCCATATTAATTTAAGGTGAGGCCGTACTGTTCGTACTTGACATACATTGTGCTTCTCCTACCATGAGCCTGTGCTTTAGTCACAAAAAGGCACGGCAAGATGCTTATGGAGCTGAGCTTTCACGACACAGCAAAAGTTGGAGTGTTAATATTTCAGGGTTAAATTTTTGAGAGGTGAGTTTAACTCCTAAAGTGTAATTTTAACATTTAAACATCCATCCATTCATTTTCTGTTTGGATTTAAATGGTGTTCAGAGTAGGGGTTATTTCACAGAGTTGATCACATGGTGTTAAATTAACTTTTAAGAGATGTAATTAATGAAACTAAGTGTGTGAGTCTTTTTTGTGTGTTTTTCTGGTGTGAATGAGAGATTTTTTTTCTGTGTGTCAGATTTTTTGTTTGTTTTAGTTTTTTGGGGGTGACTAAGAGTTTTTTTTGGTGAGTGTGAGATCTTGGAGTGTGTGAGAGTTTCTTTTGATGTGCATAAGAGTTTTTGGTGAGTGTGAGAATTATTTTAGTGTGGATGTGTGTGCTATTGTGTGTGAGAGGTTTTTGTCAAGTGGGTGTGAGTGAGAGGTTTTTGGTGAGTGAGTTAGCGTGTGAGAGCTTTTTTTTTTTACATGTTAGTATTTTTGTTGGGTGAGAGACTTTTTGTGTGTCTGTGTCAGAGTGTTTTCTGCATGTGAGTTTTTTGGTGAGTGCGACATTTTTTTTTTCGAGTGAGTGTGAGATGCTTTTTTGCCTGAGAGAATAAATGTAAACGTTATTTTTGGCCTCTACGGCGCCAGCACTTTTTGGTTAAATTTTTGTAATTTTATTACAGGCTCCACTGTATTTATCTTATAGTTTGTCAATTTGGTAAGCATATCATCTGCATTGTCTGTTTCTTAAACCTGAATAAACATATTTCAGAACATCTTAGAAAGCAATGAAAAGTATCACAGTAAATAAAATATGTTATAGTGTTGTGTTTGCTTGGTTTGTTTTGAGTACATTTTAATGCAGCAATGATCCTACCCATTGGTTTGCCTGTTTTGTTGTCAAGAGAGCGGTCCAAAGCGTTTAGTCAAATGATAATAAACTTGTGCTATGGTATGTTTATTGAACTACATATAAGTTGGTGGTGTCTGATCAGGTGCATGTACAACTCACAAGATTCAGCACTGTTGCACGCTACTCCTCCACAAAAGATGGGATCTGCAACGCTTTTCAGGTTACAGAATGCACTTTTCTTCATAAAAAGACCTCTCCTTCCTTTTTCCACTGGTTGGATAAAGAACACAGAAGAAAAACAACTGTTTCATCCAGGCCAAGCAGAAGTATTTTCGTCAACTGGTTTGTTTGATGGTTGCAATAAATAGGTTTCCAGTAGAGGCAAATTTCATCCTTTCCTTCAAAAGGCACTTGGTAAAAAATAAAATATGAAAGTCCGGTATTTCAAATTCTTGCCTGCTTGGTTTTACTTGCCTTTCGCTGGAGGTCCCAGGGCACAGAACATAGCTTTGTAAAAAAAAAAAAAAGAAGGAATATGACATGACCAAAGAGTGAATAATATAAGACTATTATGAACATTGTCTATTAAAAGTGGTGCTATAGCCAGGTGTGTGTATACTGTCTATCTATCCATCCGTCCATCGATTGTCTTTACCGCTTATCCTCACTAGGGTTGCGGGCTGCTGGAGCCTATCCCAGCTATCATCGGGCGGGAGGCGGGGTTTTTTGGAGATGCAAAAACGGATATTTCTGACCCTGGGTACGATCATTTCTATGCAAAGTATGTGATTTATCAAGTTGGACTTGTGTGTGGGGATCTGCATAAATTTACACACAGCTCTGACCGTGCGTAAACACAAAACTTTGAGGTAGAACAGGGAAACTACAAATGGAACACATGAAGAGGGTCACCAAAGCCATCCGAGTGCACGTTTAGCTCCTGTCGTCCCTGGGATTTTTGGCCACCGCGACATTTCAGCAGGAGATTGGAGACATTTCACAACCAACACGAAGACGAATCATGCCGGCAATGTTGGATGCAATCATTTCCGTGGCCCCAACTTACATCCACTCCCTGTACAGATATCCCCAACAAGCCAAAATTAAACAAGGGTTTCCCAAACATAGTTAAAGCCAAAGATTGCACCCACATTTCAATTAAAACACCACCACACAACTAATTCAGCTATATGATCAGGAAAGGATTTCATTCAATCGCTGCACAAATAGTTTGCGATCCACATCGCCTGGAGGAACACACGATTAATTCATTCTACAGCATAGCTGTGGGTGTGTGCCTCCAAGCAGGAGCTGAGAATGGCTGGTTGCACGTATTGTGACGTGTCTCCAATAATGCTTTCAATACGGTTATACATATAACTTGGTTGTCCTCCTTCAGTTCATTCTCATGCATGGGCTGTGACGATTTTTTTGGCATTGAGTTTAATGTCTGCGATTGGCTGGCAACCAGTTCGGGGTGTACCCCGCCTCCTGCCCGATGATAGCAGGGATAGGCTCCAGCATGCCCACGACCCTCGTGAGGAGAAGCGGCTCAGAAAATGGATGGATGGATGGATGAGTTTAATGTCAAACCATTTTATTTTTTAATTTTTTTTTATTTCTGAGTGAGCTCTTTGATCCAACAGAATTAACAGCAGCAGTTACATTTTCCCACATAATTTTGTTCTTTTGTTGCTAACACCTGCATTAATTGTTCCAAACAGTAGCAGAATCTGAACAAATCTTTGATACATTCAACAAGAGAATTACCTAGCAAAATAAGAACCACTTAACATGTTTTTTGGGTGATTTATAAAATGATGGGCAAGCAGTTAAAATAAATTATAATTTCAAAAGTGCTAAACTGCGACTGTGTTCTCTGTGTTACTTACCTGAAGATGCACGCTGTGATGTAGAGCAAAGGCCTTTGGTATAAAAAAGAAAGAACATTTAAAGAATACAATATTGATTTGGTTATTTTCAATTATAAATAACACAATGTGGAAACATTTGAAAATCAGATTGCAATACAAAAGTGGTGAACTGGCTTCAGTTTAAAAAGAAAATTGTGAAAAGGTGTTACAAAACTTTTAGTTTTTTTTCCAGTTCATAAGGTAGCAAGGAAAGCAAGTTACACATTTATATATAATAGGGTAACATAATTTTCACTGGTCACGGAGAATTATGACAGCCTCACAGGCACCGCCATACTGACATCTGTTATTCCTATCCTATCTATTACTACCGCGTCGTGTTGACGGCATCGGATTTAGCGTCTTAGTTTACGAGAAGACAGATTTACTTCTTGTAGTGCCATTTCACAGAGAACATCTCCCAAGTTAAAAAAATCTAAGAAAATGGCAAGTTACTCTGCTGCTTTTACGAATAAAGTGATCACTGTTGTCGAATCACAAGGGAACTGTGAAGCAGCCTGGCAGTTCGAGAAGCCCCTACAAGAAAAAACACAAGCGCTTCAGGATGTCGGAAAGTGGCCCAGTTTCCAGAGATGGAGAAGAAGCTACTAGACATATTAGCAGAAAGGAGGGGAAGCGGCTTTGCAATCAGCACTTAAGAACTTAGTCTCAAAGCCTTGAAGCTCATGAATGATAAAGGTAAGCATGACTTTCCTTGAGCATTGATTAGAGTTGATCATCATCTTTGCTTTGCTAATATGAAAATGAGTAGAAATGGTGAGGAAGCGACACGAATGTTATCCAACAGAACGAAATTCATTTTGTCAACGCATGCAGACAGAGCAGAATAT